>NC_142064.1:87570000-87720416 GCF_059756535.1 Pantherophis guttatus | reverse complement strand
CAGTTGTTTAGTGAGTTTTGCCCCATTTTTCAACATTTCTTGCTACAGTTAAGTGAACCACTGAAATTGTTAAGTTAGTAAACTGGTTGTTAAGTGAATCTGGCTTCCCATTGACTTTGCTTGTCAGAAGTCTCAAAAGATGATCACATGACGCCGGGACACTGCAGTCATCATAAATACAAACCAGTTGCCAAGCATCCAGATTTTGATCACATGACTATGGGGCTAGAGAGTGCAACGGGTTGTAAGTGTGAAAAATGGTCAATGCTGTTGTTACAATGCTGTTGTAACTTTGAACAGTCACTAAACAAAAGGTAACTCGAGGACTACCTGTAAAACATCTTTATAGCCCTAACTCTAATAAAGATAACTATAAATATATATCACAAACTTACTTTAAAAAGGACAAAAATTATACTCAGAAGATGGAGAGGTCTGTTCAGCTCAGCTCAGTGGTGGGTTGCCCCCAGTTTGGACCGGTTCGCAAGAACCGGTAGTAAAGCCAATGGGAGGCCCCACCCACTGCCCCGGATGTCATCATTGGCGATCTGCGTGCGCGATCCCGTTGCGAACCGGTAGTAAAGGTAAGTAGAACCCACCCCTGGCTCAGCTGTACTTCTGGTATAAAGAAGGAGGAGAATTCCTTTATGTCAAATAAAGTGGTTAATTGGCCTTGTGCTTGTTAGCCCATGAAAGTTGTGCATCTGTCCAAAACCAATGAGTGTGCTTCCATTCCAGTTTTGCTGCTGGACAGGACTTAACCTTTTGCTCATTACACAAAAGTTGTAATTGTATAAGCTATTCCAAGATATGAAACCTTTCAAGATTTAGAATTACTCTGTGCTCCAAAAATCCACAAAAGCTCCCATGTTGTTTTCATGGTACAACTTTTATTAATTTTGATCTCAAAAAGGGCCACACTTTGTAAATAACATGTTGTATTGCAGCTCATGAAGTTCATTAAGGTCCGGTTTGGGGAACTAAACCATATGGTGCTTTTTTTTCCTTTTAAGTAGGAGAGTGACTTTTCAATTAAGCAACATACATTTGGGCACATCAGGGGGAGTGAAATGTTTTACCAAGAATGTGCAATTAAGCATTTTAAAGCTAATGCTATTTTGCTTGTCTCAATGGTGTAAGTAATGCTAGTGATGCTTGGGAAAATGGGTACAGATTCTCAGCTTCTTAATAGCTGCTTAATTTTATACCTATGCATTGAATCCCATGTCTTTTGGAAACTTTTGTATACAATGTCCCATCATGTTAGGTTTAATGTCTTTGTGCACCCACAGAGGAATTATGGGTAAAGATGTACCTTTCTGCTCCATCTAATAGAGCAGTTCGTCCCGTAGAATCTCTTGAGCTGAAGATATGGCAAAACTCCTCACAGCTTAAATACTTACTAGCCACGCTGCTAAATACAGGAAGTCCTTGACTTATGACTACAATTGAGCCCAAAATTTATGTTGCTAAGTGAAGCATTTGTTAAATGAGTTTTTTCCCCATTTTATGACCTTTCTTGCCACAATTGTGGCAAAATGAATCATTGCAGTGTTAAGTTAGTAATACTGTTGTTAAGTGAATCTTGCTCCCCCATTGACTTCGCTTGTCAGAAGGTCACAAAAGCTGATCACATGACCCCGGGACACTGCAACCATCATAAATATGAATCAGTTGCCAAGCATCTGAGTTTTGATCACGTGACCATGGTTGTAAGTGTGAAAAATGGTCATAAGTCACTTCTTTCAGTGCCATTGTAACTTTGAACGGTCACTAAATGAACGGTTGTAAGTCGAAGACTATCTGTACAAGTGGGTGGAGATTATAAACCAAAAGATCTGCTGTGCATTTAATTGATTGTTCATGTTCTAGTCCCATGTTTTCTACTTGATAGAAACATATGCTAGTTTTCCTCTTTGCTCTTCACAAGGATTGAGTTTGAGGTCTTTTAATACAAAACATACATTGTTTTCTATTAAATTTTATGTTTCCTCTCCACTTCTTAATATTGGCAAACCAGGGTTAAATATGTGGTTGGAATAGGCTCCCTTGACAAATCACACATTGCATAATTTGGATTTCTTGGTTTTTGGTTTAGCACGGTGTATGGACTTTGTATTTTTTAAACTATAGTTCATAAACAATATTTTATATGTAAACCAAGGCATTAGCAAACAATGCTAAAAAAGACCTCTATATTTTAGGTCCTCTATATTTTAATCAAGCCAGCCACTGACTGCCATATTGATTTTCTAGAACAAAAAAACCCAAAAATGTTAGCTAACTAGTCTGAACAGCAGAAAAAGAAAAAAAGGAAAATATAGATACAGGAGGCAGCCTTTATCCCTAGAAAAGATAGTACATTGGAGTCTCTTAAACCCAATGGTGATTGAAAAATTAGAAGAATCTATTTTAAATATCTGTCTCAACAAATAGCAGTCCCGGCTTATCTTGCTTGCTTCACAAACAAATAGAATCAGATCTGATTCATATTTGGATGGGACACCACAAGGAAATTCTGCATCTGTAAACTAGATTAGGAAAAATAATCTCAGCAAAAGGTAATTGCAAACCACTCCCGTACTGTCGCCATAAAAACTTTGTGAATGTGTCCAAACACTCATCTGCAATTAAGCATGATCCGAAGGAGAATTTACTCATCAGTATTTGTTAGAACCGTGATGGCGAACCTATGGCACGGGTGCCACAGGTGGCACGTGGAGCCATATTGGTGGGCACTCAAGTGTTACCCTAGCTCAGCTCCAGAGCGCATGCGCGCACTGGCCCAACTGATTTTCAGGCCTTCCGGTCCCACCAGAAGTCGGGAAACTAGCTGTTTTTGGCCTCCAGAAGGCTTCCGGGGGGACGGGGAAGGCTGTTTTTGCCCTCCCCAGGCTCCTAGAAAGCCTCTGGAGCCTGGGGAGGGGGAAAAACGGGCCTATTGGGCCTACCGTGCCATCGCGTGCCAAAAACAGGGGAAAGTGTGGGGAGGTCACATGCGCATGCGCAGGAGGGCGGGGCGCATTGAATTATGGATGTGGGCACCCGTACCCCCGACCCCCCACATTCCCCCCGCTTTTGGCACGCGACGGCAAAAAAGTTAGCCATCCCTGGGTTAGAATGTCTGGGCTCTTTGCAAGGCAGAGAGAAGCTGTTCAGAGAAAATAATTTTTCTATTAGCAAATGTAAAGATTTATGGAAAAAGAAAGATACGGAGTAACAATTCTTTCCCCCTTAACTGGATGATGAAGCTTGAGGTGTGTAGCCCTTTAGGTGGCTCTGTTAATCCATAAGGTTCTATGGAAGAAGGAAGTGAGAACACAAATGTTCTTTATATTCAAAAAAGATCATTTTTGCGTACAAGAGCATAGATGAGTGGGAAGAAGAGAGGCAATTTGCAAGCAGCATAGCACCCAGGATTCTCCCTCCATGGCTGTGCCGCCTCCTCTGTTAATAATGGCTTGTCGTCACCTCCTTCGGATGCTCTCTGCCAAAATTGCAACATCTATTGTGTTCTGTTTACAAGTCACAGATGATGCTTGGAGGAGGCACAATCTGCAGTATAAGGAGCATCCCAGTGCCAGCCTTCATTGTGTAGTAAGGAGGATCGATCCTTCTTTCCCATTCCGCTGCTCTTCTCAATTACAAAAAGAATAGGAAAGCCTCAAATGATCAGGGGTGAAGTAGAAAAGCTGAGCGAGTGAAGACAGTCACTTAAGGAAAACAGGACAAAACAAAACACAATTTGGGGCTTAGAAAGAAAACGTCGCAGCTTTCAGCTTGTTCTATTCCTTGCGAGGGTTTTTAATTTCATTTTTTACAAACTAGATATCAGAACAAATTTTAAAAGAATAAAGGGAAATAGTAATATATTATGCCAGTATAAACTTATAAAAATATAAAATAGATAATGCAGATTTTCAAAAGCTAAATTTAAACAGTAAAGTATAGGTGGATAGTTAGCAAATCAAAACTATCGTGGTACTAATATATTCTTTTAATGCATCATTAAAAGTTTAAAATACTGCAAGGGATTTAATATGCATTTTCTAATCAAAACAAGATTGATTAGATGTATTAAACTTTAAGATCTTGGTTTACACAGTTGGAGTCATTCAAAAGGAAAAAGAGAGCGAGAGATGATTAAGTTAATTAAGTTATTATTTTAAAAAATGAATTAAATAGTTAAGGCAATAAAACATAAACCCTGAATTTTCAGTATGGCATAATTCTGTGTATTAAAATGTAGGGTGGTCTAAAAATTGTTTCCAAATAGAATTGAATTCCAGATTTACTTGCAATTTACTTTTTAAATCTGAAGTTATTCTACGCATTGAGACATACTCCCACAATTTCATTAGCCATTCTTCCATAGAGGGGATCAAATAACTTTTTCAATGAAAAGCATACAAAATCCTTGCAGCAGTTAACATGTAATTAATCATAGAAGAATACTATGTAGTAAGAAATGTGAAAAATCTTAATGTTACCCTGTTCCATTTATTGCTATCCTGTTAACAATAAAATATTGGAATCTATCCAACTGAGCAAGTTTCTTGGTGGTATCGTCATCAAAAAAGTAGGCATTCATATGGAAGCAAAAAAGAAGTCTGAGCTATTCTTTTGCTATATTTATCCAGAACATTCTATAAGTTGCTTTCTGTTTCATAATCTCTTAACATTATTTATTTCTCAAACAGTGGTGGGATTCAAATAATTTAACAATCGGTTGTCTGCTCTAATGATTGGCTGGGTAGGCGTGGCCGGGTGGGCATGTGACTGGGTGGGCATGGCCAACTCAACATCACTCATCACACCCGGCCCTGCCTCCCGGCCACTCGCCTCAAAGACCTCAACAAGATACAATTTCCCTCTCTATTTATTTACTACTACTGAACATCCAAAATACACTATTTAATCCTATGTATATATGCCATATGTGTACATACACATTACATAGTATACTGTGTATAGGCACACAAAGATACATTAGGTACTATATATACTGTATGTGTATGTACACACACACACACACACACACACACACACACACACACACACAGCTCTTCTAAAACTATACAAATTCAACCCAGAGTCCACTTTCTGCCATACATTTAACTATAACTTTTGTACATTAGAACATTACACATGTTTTCAGATTTACTTCCCTAGCCTGCATTAGAGCCAGGAGATGTCATGGGCATTGCCAGGGAACTCTGGGCAATGAAGGGGGTGTCAGCCTGCGGTGGCAGTGGGCATCCAAAAGCGCATGGCTGGGGCCTACACAGCCATCTTCCCCCTCACCTTAATGAAGCTGATGTCCTCGTACTAGCAGAAGCACTGCCAACACATGTTGAGGCCATAGTTGCCATCCATGCCAGTTGGAGGACACACGGCTGTGAGAGGAAGAGAGGCCGAGTGAACCGGACCCAGACACTTCCCAGTTCCTCTCGTCCCAGAAGCACCAACCTTGCACTCTCTGCTAGCAGCTGTCCCTCTTCCTCTCCCTCCCTGCTGCAGGTCAATCCTGCGTTCCCTGTTGCTGCTGTCCCAGAGGGTGGGGGGTGGGGGCAGCTGGGAGGCCAGGCACTCCCACAACCTGACTGGGCAGGTGTGTGGGAGACGGGCGATCCGGGTGGGGCAACCTCACAGCCCCTGGCCGCCCCCATCTGCTGGCAGCCATGGCAGGCAAGTCTGGGCAGGAACAAGATGTGGGCTGGGGGAGAGAGCTGAGCAGTGGTGGCTCAATCTAGCTTGTCTTCCTCTCTGCCACCAGCTGTGGCAGGAAGGGCAGGGCAGGGCAGGTGGAGATCGGGCACGCGACCGCCAAGAAAGCCGAACCGCTGCCCAGCCCAGAGCTGCCAGTGGGGGTGGGCAAGGTGAGACAGGGCCTGCGGGGCACACCTGGCTTTAAGTTTCCAGACCTTTCTTTCTAAAACTGCTCAAGAGGGGGGAGGAAGTCCCCCACCCAGCCCCTTTGTCCCTGTACATGACAGCAACTTACCAGGTGAGTGGCAAAGGCAGGCAAGCGGGGAAGGAACCGGAAAGCAGCTGGGGCACAGGCATAGTGTTGTAGGCCGGGGGTGAAGGCAGGCAAGCAGGGAAGGAACCAGAGAGCAGCTGGGTCGCGAGCGTGAGTCTAGGCTACCTACCAGGTACCAGCGAAGGCTGGCGAGCAAGGCAAGCGGGCAGCTAAAGCAGACAAAGGTGAGAAAAGGAGTGGCTGTAAGAGGTGGGCGGGGTGGTGAGGGGTGAGCGGGGCAGGGCCAGCCAGTGATGGGATTTGCCGGTTCTCTGAACTGGCAGAATTTTAACAATTGGTTTGCCCAAACTGGCTGAATCCCACCTCTGGTATCAACCCAAATTCATCTTTGCCTTCCCCCTTCTATGAAAGTGATGAAACCATTAGGATGGGATGGGATGGGATGGGATGGGATGGGATGGGATGGGATGGGATGGGATGGAGCTGGAAGGGACCTTGGAGGTCTTGTAGTCCAGCCCAAGCAGGAGAACCTATACCATTTCAGATAAGTGGCTGACTGTAATATCTTTTTAAAACGCTCCAGTGATGGAATGCCCACCAATTCTGTAGGCAAGATGTTCCACTAGTCCTCACTATTGTCCTCACTATTAGGAAGTTTTTCCTTAATTCCTGGTTGCTTCTCTCTTTGATTAGTTTCCAACCTTTGTTTCTTGCCCTGCCCTCTGCTGCTTTGGAGAATAAGTTGATTCCCTCTTCTTTGTGGCAGCCCCTCAAATACTGGAATACTGCTATCATGTCACCCCTAATTCTTATTTTCTTTAGACTAGCCAAATCCAAATCCTGCAGCCATTCTTCATATGTTTTAGTCTCCAGGCCTTTGATCATCTTAGTTGCTCTTCTCTGAACTTTTTCCAAAGTCTCAACATCTTTTTTGTAGTATGGTGACCAAAATTGGTTGCAGTATTCCAGGTTTTACTATGAATTTATACAGCGGTATTAATACTTCATGTTATCTTGATTCTGTGCCTCTGTTTATACAACCCAGGATTGTATTAGCTTTTTTGGTGGCGGCAGCAGCTGCACACTAAGAAAATATAATCCCTTCTGAAATCCATGTTAGGCAACTAATATGACATTGAAATTTTGAAGCTGCTAGTCCATTTCGTTCTTTTCAATCTTGAAAGTTGTTGAATTTTATCCTTGGCTTTTTATTTTTATTTGCCAGATATAATTCATTGTTTGTTTGTGCCAGTCATATCTTACTCCTAATAAAAACTAGAATTGTTTGAAATTTTAAAAAAAAGTCTAAGTAAAACATTCATTTTAACTGCTACAATTCTTCCTAAACAAGAGAGATTTAATTTGGGAAGAAAGGCGATGTGAGTTGAAGCTGGATTTTTCATCCCCCCCCCCAATGTTTCTGAGGTATCATATTTTTCCCATTTCTTTTATTCTATTAAGTCTGCTCCAGAACTGTCAGCAAGATTGTGTTGTGCATCTGCCCCAAATGAGCTCTCTGTCACCACAGTACTTAATATTTATTATCTTGATTAGGATAGTGTTTTATATGAGGAAAAAAATGTGGGGTAGTTTTTTTCCCCCCCCCATATAATGACAGATGAGGGAAGAGGAATATTTTATAGGGTGCGTGTGTTTGCCTGAATGTCTTTAAATGAGCCAGTAATAGAAAAGACTGTCAGTCTCTTGAATTAGCTGTTTTAAATTTGCGATCTGCAAATTTAATAGTAAAATGAAAGTAGTTATGGGGGGGAGGGACCAGTGCCATATTTAAAGGTAGAAGGTTTCCTGAATTCACCATCTGTAATTATAATTTGTGCTTGTCAGCAGAATACCATATGTTGTAATTTTCTTTTCTGCTGTGTCCTTGGATTCATTTCACATTAGCATCCACAAGTCAATCCCTCCCTCGTCCCAAGTACAAACTGTAATATCATGAAGCTGCTTTCAAGGGTAAGGAGGATGTGGGATGGATGGTCCCACACTGATAAAAGGACAGGGTCAGTGCCCTTATCAGGTTCTGATTGGCAGGGAGCTTTGTAAGCAAAATTTGTTAACTTGCTTAAAAACACTTTCAAGTCTCTGAGTTAATAATGCAAAATATTGAAAAACAGGCAGAACTCAGAAGATATTGGTGTGAGTGACTTGTAGGTGTGCCCAGATCTCCTTCCTAATTGCGTTGCAAGCAAAGGCCTACAAATGGCTTCTGAACAAATTTTAGCAGTGTGATGAATGTTATATTCCAGGGAATGAGGGATTTAGGCCGGTCTTGATTACAGGATATCTGTAGCATTCAGCCATGAGGTGAGGTCAGTTTGCCATATTCCTTCCAATTTCACAACTGATTGGCAAAGTAAATATAATGGAACTGACTCTGTTTATATAGCTAAACCGCTTTTAGAGCTAGATGTATGAAGCCAAGTGATTGCCTATTGATTTCTAGGCCAATTTCAGAATGGGAGAGATGATTATTATCTGGATCAGAACTTGACTAAGCATCTTCTTTGTTGCCAACCCTCCATCCGTACGTTACCCTTGAAAGCTAATTCTTACTTATAACAAAGAGGCTTTTCTTGGCACTGGCATCTCTAATCAAGATATGCTGTAGTAATACACCATATAGTGTTATGAATTCTATGAATAGGATTTTTTTTTATCTTTGTTGCTCAATCGATCAAAATGTTATTATAGTCATAGACCAGCATAAGAAGGGTAAAATATGAGCCATAATTTTACAAACTGAAAGTATAAAATGAACAAAGTTTCAAAAAATGTATACTAACAAAAATCTAAAATAAACCCTATACTATATGGCTAAATAAATCTTCGGTGCTCTTAAGAAACTATAGGTGCCACAGGATGTCACATAAGTGAAAAATGAGGGTGAACACTCTTCAGGCTTATAGTTTGTTTTGTTTTTATAAGAGATTTAGGTAAACATGCATTGCAAATTAAAGAAGAGGGGATCTCTGGGATTGTGTAATCCACTTTCTTTTTTAGCAATATTTTTAAGGAGGGGATTGTTGCTAGTTTTAGAATACAGCAGATAATATCTGTCTTTCGCCCAGTTTTATGGTATTATGATGAACAAAATGGCTGACATCATAAACCACAGTCATTAATGTGAACTGTTGCTTTGGTAATATAACAATGCCACAGGCTGATGCAGCATCTGGAAGAGAAAAATAAAATAGAAATCAACTTTTCGTGCACTAATTTCTATATCTATAAACTGACCACTGGGGGGAAATAGATGTAGACTAGGGGTGAAATGCTCCCGGTAGTGATGGCGGCAGATAGTTCAGAGAAGTGGTAACAAAAATCCCTGCCCCCCCACAATGCCCAGCTGAGCCGTGCAATCATCAGAGGCTTTTAAAAAAAAAAAAAAAAAGCATTTTTTCTACAACTTCTTCAGCTAAAAAAATGTTTTTAAAAGAAAAAAAGTCTCTGACGATCAGGCAACTCAGCTGGGATCGTCAGAGGCTTTTAAAAGACAAAAAAACCCCAGAGGTTGTAGAAAAAATGCTTTTAAAAGCCTCTGACCATCCCAGCTGAGTTGCCTGATCATCAGAGGCTTTTAAAAGCATTTTTTTTACAACCTCTTTGGCTGAAGAGGTTGTAGCAAAAAATGGTTGTAAAAGTAAAAAAAAAAAAAAAAGTTGGCCACGCCCACCCAGTCACATTACCCCCCATCAAGCCACGCCCACAGAACAGGTAGTAACAAATTTTACATTTCACCACTGGTGTAGACATAATTGGCAAAGAGACTCAGTACTTATTAACACTTTTCTTATTTAACACAGTTTGCAAATTTTCTATGTGGTATATTTCCTATTGATTAGATTGGTATCCTGGATTTTCATCTCTTCTTAATTCTTCCAGTTCAGTTCTCTTTTTCTGTTCTGACTTTTGATTTGTGTGAGTCAGGTACTTTATTGTGTTGCTCTGTCTGGAGAAGAGCACTCTTGGCTGTAAGTACTTTAGACTGAATTAACTCAGGCTTTTAAATTAGCATATTATTTTCTAAATAAGCCTTTCTCTTTTTTTACTTTCATACAAGCACCAGCCTGAAGAATACTTTCTTACAAACATTAAAGTACAGGTACTCCTCAAGTTAGGATCATAATTGAGCCCATGATTTATGTTGCTAAGTGAAAGATTTGTGAAGTGAATTTGCCCCATTTTACAACTTTTTTTGCCACAGTTGTGAAGTGAATCATTGCATTTGTTAAGTTACTAACATGGTTGTTAAGTGAATCTGGCTTCTCCATTGACTTTGCTTGTTGGAAGGTTGCAAAAACTGATCACATGATCCCAGGACACTGCAACCGTCATAAATATGAGTCAGTTACCAAGAATCTAAATTTGATCATGACCATGGGGATGCTGCAATAGTCGTAAGTGTGAAAAACGGTCATAAATCACTTGTTTCAGTGCCGTTCTAACTTTGAATGGTCACTAAATGAACTGTTGTAAGTAGAGGACTAACTGTACTCAGTAGTGTTTCTCTCCTCATGCATTTTTTCTATGTATACAAAATGCCATATAACATGATATAGATTTATAGCTATATAATACTATCTGCTATCCAGGGGTGCTATTCAGCAGGTTCTGACAGGTTCTGGAAACCTGTCAGCGGAAATTTTGAGTAGTTCAGAGAACTGGCAAACACCACCTCTGGCTGGCCCCAGAGTGGGGAGAAAATGGGGATTTTGCAGTATCCTTTCCCTGCCACGCCCACTAAGCCACACCACACCCACCAAGTCACACCACACCACACCCACCAAGCCACGCCCACAGAACCGGTAGTAAAAAAATTTGAATTCCACCACTGCTGCTATCCAATTAAAATACACCAGCAGTCACTATGGGCTTATGTGTGTCCATTGGAATAAGTATTAACACAATAATCCTCACCATGATACTGGGATTTTGGGAAATATGTATACCTGATCCAATGCTGTAATGTTAGTCTTTTTTCCACATATCCATGAGACTACTAGCAATCTAGCCTGAATGTAAATGCAGTTTTAGTGACAGGAGATTGCTTAATCTTACTAACTATTATATGAGAAAAGGAATATAATATGTCTCAGAATGGCAGAAAACTGAAATCTGGCAATAGGAACAGATGGTTCCTTTCCTTTCACCAACAAGAGCAGGGAGTTTCTTGCAGCAGCTCTGAACCATGTAGGGAGCCAAGGAGTTGATTGGCATTTTGGAAGAAGATTAAGCTGCTGTTGTTGTTGTGGATGTCATGATAGCTATTTAATATCTTTGTATACCACTTCCCGTTATTACCAATCTTGAAGGAGTCTATAATCAGCAATTAAAATATGAAGTACTGTACAAATAATGCGTGTAAAAAAACCATACAAAACAACAATGAAAGTAAAGAGAAAAGCCTACTTACAGAAAGAGAAAGCCTGTAATGAAAAGGTTAAACTTCACACAAAAAATAATGTCAGAGGGAAGGTATTCCTACACAATAGTCTTTTTTCTATTTTTTGGCACACATAATATTGCATGAATTTCATGACCAACTCATTTTGTAGATGTGTTCACAAGACACAGAAATTGGAAGATAGTAACTATAGCAGAACTAAATAATAGTGCTCTGCAAAACAATTAAAGATTTTCTTCAAAACATTGCTAAATACTATAACTAAGAATGTGCAACTGTTGATAAGTACTTGTTCCTATTCCATTCAGTTTAATAGCAATAGCACTTAGCCTTATATAACAATTTACAGTGCTTTACAACCCTCTTTAAGTGGTTTACATATTGCCCCCAACAATCTGGTTTCTCATTTTACCAGCCTCAGAAGGATGGGAGGCTGAGTCAATCTTGAGCTGGTCAGGATCGAACTGCTGGCAGTGGGCAGAATTCGAAAACACATTTATACAATTTACTGCTGCCATGTCTATCCTCAATGAATCATACCTCATCAAGGTTAACCCTGAACACTTGTCCACGACTGTGAGCCCTTTAAGGTAGGCAAGATCAGAAAACAGGCACATAAAGACTTGGAACGTACTTTAATATAATGTGGCTGAATCTTGAGAGCCAGTCAAAGCCTCTCCACTTCAACTTATTTTTTACAAAATCAAAGGTGAATTGTTTTGAGTTTCTTTCTCACATCTGCTTACCCAGAATTCAAGTATCTGTTCTCTAATGGCTCTCTGAGTCAAACCTACATTTCATCATAGATAGGTGTAAATAGATCTCCCCCTCCCAAACCTTTAGTGTTTTGAATCTGGCTTGCTTGCTGTGATTTGTGATCCGATTAGACTTGATTTGCCTATGACTGCCAAGATCATAGCTACTTTTTAAGGTAGTGTTATGGAAATCCCATGATAAAATCCTATTTTCCCAGTAAATTGCTTCTACATAACTTACTATATTTTGGGAAACATGGTAAGAAGATTATGTAATCTCTCCTGCAATTTACTCCTTTTTTTTTTTTTGTCCAATTAGTTGGGCTGAACAATAGTGACCAGCCCACGGACATCAAGTGAAATCTGTGGTTGTTTTGAGAGTTGACTTAGTTGATCTCTCTAATCACTTCCACATGACTGGCTAGTTAGTTGCCCAAGTTTTCTGTTTTTGAAATTAAATTGTTTTAGCTACCAGTTAATTACCTGGATGTTACTGTGTGATAAATTTGCAACATCACTAAGAACTGACAGCTGATCAGAATTGACAATAAGCAAGCAGAGATGTTTCAGCCAATCAGTATTCAATAATTATTTATTAAGAAACTGTATATATCCCCCCAATTCACTTGCGGTGACCCCAGGCAATTTACAGAAATATAATCCCAGATTCAAAACCCTATAAACCTCCATCCCTCTGGCAACAAGAATCACTTGATGGGTTGTGTATCACCCTGGGCTCACCAGACCCACTGGCAAAATGAGTGAAAGAACATTAAGGTGGAGGCCAATCTTATCTCTGCAGTGAATATGTTCCACAGGAAGGAAGCCACCATGGAAAAGGCCCTTCTTTTTGGTCCCAACAATATTGAATAGATGGACCTCCTTAAGAGAAGGGAGCTATATCTTATCCTGCTTCTCTGCTCTGGTGGGTGGGGTAGATATAACTGGAAAGATGACCCTTGAGTTCCTGTGTCCCTCATACCATCACATCAGTTTTAAGGCAAAAAAAAAAAAAAAAAATCCTCCCTCCCACTAAGATAAACTAAAATTGAAAGTGATTCATTTACTTATACCGGTATATCAGTTGGCACAACCATTCTGGATATTGTCTCCTTTATTCAGTCCTGCTAACCTGTCATTATCCTTGCAGACCAAGAATAGGGGCAGCCAGCAGAAAACTATGTCAGCATGAAATCTGCTGTCCCCATTGCCAATCCCTTTCCTATCTCCCCCATGCAAGTTCTGACTTATTGCCAATGAGGCTGTCCTGATTATGCATGATAAACAAAATGATTGGTTGATTCTTCTGGCTTGACAGTCCTCCCTCTTCTGCATGTCATTACCCACTGGAAGAAATACCCATCAGTCACATTGCTGCAGCTGGAATGGGATGGATCGGACTGCAGGGCTCTGTCCATCACCTCCAAGTTTCTTTCTGTGCTGTTCTTTCTCTTCCTCCTCCACCCCCTTCTCTTGTAATCCATGCTGAATGAAAATGTAAAATAACCTCCATGTAAATCAAAATCACAAAGGGAACTGAGTCACAGGCAGCACTTACCATACTTAGGATTTCTCTCTTCTACTTTTCTCTATGTAGGCAACAGCTGCCAACTTCTAGACCTCTCCATGCTCTGGGGGTTGGGAGCACTGGCATTTCCATAATTTGCAGTTTCTGCCTTGCACTAAACTGGTATAGGTTGTAGATATAATACTACTGGCTGAGCAGGTTTTTTTGTGATTGCATATTTCTGAGAAACCAGTGGCTTGATGCTGTTGCATGGAGCTCTTTTGGGAGGCATACAGGTAGTCCTTGACTTACAACAGTTCGCTTAGTAACAGTTCAAAGTAATAGCGCCACTGAAAAAAGTGACTTATGACCATTTTTCACGCTTATGACTGTTGCAGCATCTCCATGGTCACACAATTTATATTCGGATGCTTAACAACTGACTCATGTTTATGACAGTTGAAGTGTTCCAGAATCATGTTGATAATCTTTGCAACCTTCTTACAAACAAAGTCAATGGGGAAACCAGATTTACTTAACAACCATGTTACTAATTTAACAACTGCAGTGATTCACTTAGCAAGTGGGGCAAGAAAAGTCGTAAAATAGGGCAAAGCTCACTTAACAAATTTCTCACTTAGCAACATACATTTTGGGTTCAATTGTGGTCGTAAGTTGAGGACTACCTGTAGTGGAATAGCAGGAGGATGGGTTGACCAGGGAGCAGCACTGTTAATATTGATTAGTTCATATTGATTAGTTAATAAACTAATGAAGGAGAGAAGCAACCTAGAAAAGGAGAAATTTCCTGACAGTTAGAACAATTAATCAGTGGAACAACTTCACTTCAGAAATTGTGAATGCTCCAACACTGGAAGTTTTAAAGAAGAGATTGGGCAACTGTTTGTCTGAAGTGGTATAGGGTTTCCTGCCTGAGCAGGGGTGGGGTTGGACTAGAAGACCTCCAAGGTCCCTTCCAACTCTGTTGTTCTGTTTAAATGCACCCATCAGCACAATAGGCACTGCTCTGATACCAAAATTGGAACCCAATTTTGCCTTCAAAATAAAATACAACAGATGTTACCCACCTTGTTGTTGCTACCAGATACTGTTGACTAAAAGAGGAAAATGCTACCTTAAGACTGAATGTAAGGATATCTAAGAAAGACTGAAATGTGTCTTGCATGTGGGCTGGGAGCCCAGACAACACTGTGGGATCATGGCAGGAAAAATAAGCTGTTGGGGAATGTTTGTGTTGCATTTAGGTATAGATTAAAGGAGAAGAAAAGAAGAAAATAGATGAATAAAGGCGATGGTGAAGATACTGGCTTTATGGAAAGCCAAACCTTATCCTTCCCAAATTATTCAAACTGAGATAATAATTGGTCCAGGGATAGAATGCCCTGTAAATTAATCTTACCCTTATACTGATTTTATCTCATATGTATCTCTACACTATTACTAGCCCTACTTTGCTCTGCATGCATGTTACATTTTGTAGGAGATGCAAGGCACAAGGGTTAGGATTTGTGCCTTTAACTAGGTTGTTAAGCTTTGTGCCTGCTGTGTCTCCCCCCCCCTTCCCCCGGGACTCTGCTCTTCGTTGCCATTCCCATAGCTGAACTTGAGAAGACCCATCTTTCTCCTCCTGAGTGAACAAGACATTAGTCCTTAGCTGACATGCTATTTTTGTGAAGATGCTGTTTGTGTGAGGTAGGTGACAAGCTGGCACGGGTGGATCAGGTGGCTTCTCTAACCGAAGGGCTTGGCTTGCACATCCACTCGTATGAAAAAAAACACATTTGAAAACCTTTGCTTCTCCAGTGACAGACAATTTCTCTTCTGCTGCTTTTTGTCTTTGCTAAGGAAAAAAGGAAAAGGCAGACGGAAATAGAAGGGAAGAGACAACAGCTCGAGGACCAGATTCTTCAGCTGCAGCATTTCAAGGTAAGGGCTGATCCTGGATTGACCAGAGCTCTTATGTTTTTAGACATGCAAATCACACATTTGGGTAGCTGGGAAGAACCTGTTCCGACATGAAGCAGTCTGCATTGCTGGAGTCTGTGTCTGCTCTAGCTAATCAAATCCTTACCGGGTCTCTCTTCTGTGTGCGATTCTCTGTTAAAATACCATGTTATTGAAAAGGATGGAGCAAAACAGATGAGGGAAGGGGGAGGGCATATACAGCAGGCACCAGAATTTGGCTACCGGTTTAACAATTGACAACATATCCCTTGAATTGGAACGGATGTGGATTTGGGTGTGTTCACTGCATTGCTTAAATGGTTCTTTTCCCAGCTATGCAACCACAGAGGCTGCTTTTGTGTGCTTAATTATGGTAGTACTTGATCTCTATGGTTGTGTAATGGGGTGTGTGTATGTGTGCAGGTGTGCCTAAAACCGCAGAGCTATTCAAGGGGTATATGCAATCCATACAGTGAAGATTGGACCTAATCTGCATTTATACATTAAGGGATTCCCAGTTGAAAACTTGAGATTGTATGCAAAGAACTGTATATTGATACTGTATATACTGTGAAATATTGTATATAGGTACATAGGACAGATTAATCCAGGACTACCATATCTGAACTACAGAATGTTGGGCAACCAACAGTTTTCTATATCTCTTTGCTTCCATCTAGTGATTGTCTGGAATTTTGCATCCCTAATATGAATTGATGTATTTATCTATAGATGTAACTAGTTTGTATTTACTAACTTGGATACTGCTGAAAGTCAGATGGATGTTGAATAAGATCACGATCCATGGTAGTGCAACTGATTTTCAAGCAGGACATCCCGGGTTTATGCTCCAGTACCTTATGTGGAAAGGAATAGATGGCAGCTTAAAACAAAGATTCTTCTCAAAAAGCTGGCTGCTAGACTAAACCTATTTTGGGGGAGTTTTAGATGTTTCTAATCATCTTTTATTCTACAAATCTTTCTCTTCTAAACAAATTGTTCCTAATATGACAGTTTAAAATTCTGGATATTTTAGCCTGGTCAGTGCCAGAAAATCCTTCACTAGTACTTCTGAGCTTTTCCGCTGAAGCAGAGGGAGATGACTAATAGATTAGATTACATGTATACTTAGGTATAGTGGAGGACTTGTACCATTGATGCCTTGTATTCTACAATCTGGTTATTGGGCATAAACCTACCCCCACAGTGTGAGGCTATGTAATACAGATAATTTTCCCCTGTGTATTTTTATGCAATCTGTGTCTGTAGGAGGGACAGGTGTCAAAATAAAGTAGTTGGAAATTGTTGGAAATAACGGCCACTTGTACTTCAGCCTAGAGCTGCTGAGACAACATTTGGAATTTCTGGGCATTTTCTAGTTTTTCTAGAAGAAACATACCTTCTTTGAATGGTATTTTCCCCCATGTAGTCTTATTTTGGGGGCAGCAACTAATTTTTACCCCTCCCCTCATGTCATTCTATCTGAGGGATTGTGAAGTGCAAAAAATGGTGTGGTGCTGGCCTCCCAGCACAGTTGCTGCTTCTGCCATTTGCACTGGTATTTCTCCAAGCAGCTGGGGTAATATTGCTTATGCAGGATCACAGTGGTTGAGACAAGCCATGTGTTTCGTCAATAAAATTTCCTGTCACCATGGGGGAATTATGTTCTTGTTCAGAGATTGCAGCCACCTGTGCTAGACTTTTTAAAAGATCAGATCACATTTTAATAGGAAAAGCAGTGTTGAATGCTTGTTTAAAAACAGCCTTCCCTAATTGTTAACCTCCAGATATGTTGGACTTGATTTCTATAATCCCACAGCCTGGTTGGAGAAGGTTGGAGAATCAAAAGAGAATAGATTAAAATGCTTTTATTTATTTGTTTTCCAAGTCAGCCAGGTGGTGCCATTTGAAAGCTCTTATTCAAGGACAGGACAAATTTCAGGAAACTCTTTTAACTCTTAGCTAACACAGATCAGTGTTGGGCTATGCAGTGCTACAGATCAGGGTGGATAAAAATCAATGATTTTTTTAAAAAAATAAAAAAAAATCAGATTTTTTTGATTTAAATCGGATTTTTTTGATTTTTATCGAATTTATTTTAATAAAAAACTTTTGAGGTAAAAATCTATTGTAAGATAGTTTTCTATTTAAGATACATAAATAATTTAGTTTATTCAGCATGAAATGGAGCTTAGTTATGTAGCATGAGGCTGTATATTCTACAACACTGGGACTATCGGTGAGTCAGCAGTGGGTCAAAGGAGTAGCAGAGATGACAGTTGCTCTTTAAAAATTATGATTTAAATCGAGTTGATTTAAATCAAGCCTTTTTACTAGTGATTTAAATCATGATTTAAATTATGATTTAAATCATGATTTAAATTGTGATTTAAATCAACTCGATTTAAATCAAATCCACCCTGCTACAGATTCAAAGTTTTTCTTTTTTTAAAAAAGTGTTTTTGAGCATACAGATGCTCGTCTCCATTTAAAGCACCTATATCCAGGATGGTGTGGCTGTCAGCATGATCCTGAGCAGGGGTGAAATGCTCCCGGTTCGGACCAGATCACCCGATTCAGTAGCGATGGAGGCGGATGGTTCGGAGAACCGGTAGCAAAAATCCCTGCCCCCACCATTGCCCAGCTGAGCCACACAATCATCAGAGGCTTTTTTTTTATTTTTAAAAGCGTTTTTTATACAACCTCTTTGGCCGAAAAAATGCTTTTAAAAGTAAAAAAAAAAAAAAGCCTCTGCTGATCAGGCAAGTCAGCTGGGATCGTCAGAGGCTTTTAAAAAAAAAGAAAGCCTCTGCCAATCAGGCAAGTCAGCTGGGATCGTCAGAAGCTTTAAAAGCATTTTTTTTTACAACCTCTTCAGCCGAAGAGGTTGTAGAAAAAATGGTTTTAAAAGTAAAGAAAAAAAAAAAGTTGGCCATGCCCACTCAGTCATATTACCCCCACCACCACCAAGCCACGCCCACAGAACCGGTAGTAACAAATTTTACATTTCACCACTGATCCTGAGTAAAGGAACATTGTGTTTAAAGAGTTTGCAGTCTATGTGCATACCCACATAGACACTCCAAAAACCCTTTCTGTTTTTAAGACCAAAATACTTCACAGTCACAATTGGTGATAAACTGCGCAGGGGCATGATGTGCTTGGCCTGTTAGTGATTGGACCAATACCCAATTCATGCACCATGATCCTGCCTCTGATGATTAGAAATCCTTGAAATGCTTGAAAGTGACTTGAGAAAGGTATAGAATTCCCTCACTGGTACCTTTCAGATGTATTGGACTTCAAGCCTTGTAATTTCTAATCCAGATGGACCAAAGGCAATGCAATGCAATGCAAGGAATTACAGCACATAAAAATTGAGGGAAAAGTAGTGTACATAATTCTCTGCCATATCCACTAAATTAGATTGTACAGAGTTGTTTCTGAAACAGTGAAAAAGTTTACAAAACTAGTTTATCAAAGCTGGCAGTGAGCTACTTCACTACTCATCTTTAAGTAATAATTCTTCCTTCAAATTCAAATTCTAAAAGTTTGACAGTCACTGTGAGAATACTTACCTATATGTTAACAGTCCTATGTATTAGCTGTTTACTCCCTTTAAAAATTAAAACGGAGTCAGGTATCTCAACTAGTTCTGGATCTATTGCTTAGCGCATTGTAAGCCGCCCTGAGTCTCCGGAGAAGGGCGGCATATAAATCAATTTTTTTTTAAAAAAAAAATCTCTGTGGATGCTGATATATCTAATATTTATATGTTGAGTACATCATCTCTATGTATCAAACTGTTTCTTTCATAGTGCAGAATAGAAGAAATATCATCTGGTATCCTGCTTCCCATCTCTATTTTGCTGCTTTAACCAAAGGCCTCTGGGATTGTTCAGCATTGTTTCCAGAAACTCTGGAAATGTAGGCTATATAAATAATACAAAGTCTTTATTTTAGTCCATTTGTACCACCCAACTCCTAATTATTCTAGAAAAATTCTTATCTTTTTCTCCCTGCTTTTGCTTGCTATTTATCCCAGTTTGCCACCAAACAGTTTTGATATTTGCTGATGTTTATATAAGTCTCAGGCAATATTTCATACAGTAATAGGGTTGGAAATGGTGGTCTTCTAATTCAACCCCCATGCCCAGAACAGGATTCTTCCTATTATCCCAGATAAATGGTTATCACCAGGGGTGAAATCCAGCAGGTTCTGACAGGTTCTGGAGAACCGGTAATGGAAATTTTGAGCAGTTTGGAGAACCAGCAAATACTACCTCTGGCTGGGCCCAGAGTGGGATGGGAATGGAGATTTTGCAGTATCCTTCTCCTGCCACACCCACCAAGCCACGCCCACAGAACCGATAGTAAAAAAATTTGGATTTCACCACTGGTTATCACCTTTGATATGATGTGGCAGGCTATTCCACTCTTTAATTGTGCTCACAGTCAGAAAATTCTTCCTTCCTTCAAGTTTGAATTTCCCTCTGTAAAGCTTTCTCAGGTTTCTACCCACTGGTTTTTATCTTACCCTTGGATGCTACAGAAAATAAATCTTCTGCCTTTTGACATCCTTTCATGTATTGGAAGTTTGCTGTCATATCTCCTTTCAGCCTTCTCTTCTTTAGCAATAGCATTTAGCACTTGGACTTATATACCACTTCACAGTGCTTTACAGCCCTCTCTAAACAATTTACATGGTCGGCATATTGCCCCCAACAATCTGGGTCTTCATTTTAACGACCTCGGAAAGATGGAAGGCTGAGTCAACCTCTTGAGCTGGTGAGAATCGAACTGCTGGCAGTGGGCAGAATTAGCCTGTAATACTGCATTCTAGCCATTGCACCACCTTTAGACTAAATCTACCAAGGCTCTTTAGACTAAGCATACTAAGTTCCTTTAACCATTGTTGGTATGATTTGACTTTCAGGCCCCTTTCCTTCTTGATCATTCTTCTTTGCATGCTTTCTTGTTCCTCAGTGTCCTTTTTTGTATTATGTTTTGTATTGTACTGTAGGGTACAGTATTCTAGGTGTGGGACTGTCCAATGCAACGTAAGACTGGTACTTCCTGTTATCTTGTCACTTGGTTGATGTAGCCCCAAACTTATTGGACTTCTTCTGCCCATAGCAGCCTGACTTCTCTTCTTACTGGGACACTGGGTGAAACACCTTCTCTAGAGGACTGTTAAGTTTTCCTCTAGGGAAAATGCATTAAACTGATCGCACAGCTTCACTGACAGTGAACTTGGTCCTCCAAGTTACATGCTGCTAGCCTTTCTCTTCCAAAGCTGTTTTTTTCTGGAATAATGTCTTCTTTTCAATGTTGTT
Organism: Pantherophis guttatus; assembly: GCF_059756535.1. NCBI lineage: Eukaryota > Metazoa > Chordata > Lepidosauria > Squamata > Colubridae > Pantherophis > Pantherophis guttatus. The sequence goes on along the minus strand of NC_142064.1, from coordinate 87,699,448 downwards.
TTTTGAGACATTCTTCTGCCTTGTCCAAACTGATCTTTCCTAAATCTCTGTGTGGCCTGATTGGCCTTCAGCCCCTCCAATAACACAGTGAGTTAGGACTTGGTCCAGTGGAGTTGGAGTCCTCCTCAGGTAGAAACACAAATACAGCACAAACCTTGCTGGTCACCAAAGTAGACGGAGGGGGTTACCTGTGTGATGATGATTATGCAGATCCAAGCATCTTTTCCTCATCTGGAAGGACAAAATGTTAAAGTCTCCTATATACTGAGGCAAGGAGAAGGGGGAAAAGAAAAAGAGGCAGAAAATGGATTTAAATTTTCACACGCTGTTAGTCTTTTGGTTCTTTTGCTTAGGGCGTTGTGCACACTGGTCACACTTTGTGCACTTTTTTGCAAGCTAAATTAAATGGTGTATATTTGCTCTGGTGTGAATGTAGCAGTTGACTAATAGTGTGCTGGGTGCAAAACATACAAGAAATTACCTGTGTAGATTTTTCATCAAAAGAGTCATAGACCCAGCAAAGCACCAGGATAAAATTCTTAGCATCCAGAGTACCCCAGACCATCCCATGTAGATTTAGATGTAGATGTAGATGTAGATGTAGATGTAGATGTAGATGTAGATGTAGATGATGTAGATGTAGATGTACACACACACACATATAGATATATATACACATACATATATACATACATACATACATACTAGGAATCACAGCTCGCTTATCATGGATACTCATTAGGAATAGCATCTTAAATGAAGAGCATTTGGGGGTTTTAGGTTACAACATAGGATAAGATTTTGGAAATAGCAATGATACTGAGATTAGAAAATCAATCTTAAAGATGGGAAAAAATAAAGTTTTTTAGCAGCTAAAGAATAAAGTTTTTTATTTGAAAGCTAGACCTTTAGGAGATTTTGGTTATGCCACATCCAGAGAAAGTCTGGAAGTTGAAAAAGGATGTATTGAAGTCTGAAATACCGTAATTCTGAAGTTGAACTCTTCACCCTACGAATTGATTCAAAATTGTGCTTCAGGAAAGAAGACATGCAACAAGCTAAAGCAGATGAAAACATGCTCAAGTATGAACAGTAACCAGAGAACTCATAAATCTGAAATTATAAGGGATTAGAAATCTAAAGCAACACATGTAAGATTATCTCTTTGTTCATAAGATACTAAAACAACAAACAATCAGGGCCATCTTAACAGCATTATGGGCTCTGAACGAAGCAGTGTACTGGGGCCCCTACGACAACTACTCACAGGAATAAAAATGTAAATGGTCGATAAAATTAAACATATATTTATTTTATTGGCACTTCCAACAAAATTGGTGTTGAAACATTAAAAACATTAAAAACATATTGTTGTGCAGCAACAAATAATCAACATGATAAACATTTGAACAATACACGAGGCTTGAAAAACACAATAATACTCAGTAAGCCATACAGTTGCTGTATTTATATGATACGAGGTGCATTGAAGGGTTAACATACACAGATTATGATGGGGCCCCTATGCTCATGGGTCCCACGGGCAAATTTTTTTATTTTTATTATTAATTTAATTTAATTTGTATACCACCCTTCTCCCAAAAGGGACTCTGGGTGGTGAACAGCCAAAATTAAAATACATACAATACAAAAGTTAAGATAATTAAAAGAGATTAAATCATGCCCATCAGGCCCATGTGCCCTGCAAACAATGTGACCCTTTCTGAAAATTTCGAGGAACTGCTTTAAGTTCCCTACCAGAAAAGTATAAATGGAGTTCATCAGAGTTCATTATAATGGAAGTATACCAACATGATTTGAACAATGCAACTAAGAGAATTCTCTAAAGCAGATAAAGGGAGAAACGTAACCTGTCATTAATGTATTAGAAAGAGACATATCAAAACAGAATGAAGACTTCACAGAGCTAAAGCCTGTACAACACACAGAGAGAGATAATAAGTCTAAATGTCTTAAAAGAGAAGGCCAATATGCATAGGGATTGCAAAACAATGAGGTACAGGCAAGAAAAGTTAATTTAGCAAATGGAATGTTGATATCTGGAAAGGGCAGTGTTGAATTGAAATGTCTGATAAATCATAATGAAAGCAAGAATAGAATGTTTCAAGAAACATATACCTGAATTGGACACAGATTACATATATTAAACAAAATGGTTGTAAAATTATGTTTAAAATAAACTTTGCATTGTTACAAAAGACCATCAAGTAATATTGAAAGCACAAATGAAGCTAATTTGCTGGAAATTATACAGCCTAAGGCAAGTAGAGTAATGGGATGGATGCATAAGGATAATTCTGCAGAATGACATTTGGACACAGAGATGAGTTTCTTATTAAGAAAATAAAAGCTAAGAGCTTAAAAAGTGAATCGAATATTTGTCCTTTGGAGAAACAAAGGAAATCCACATATGATTTTTGTTTAAAAACAAAAGGAAAAAGGAAAGATTTTTCTATTTTAAAATAAGCCAGCCAGATATTGGAATCTGTTTTTTAAAGATGTTTGTAGTCCAGTGTCAGTCAGAACCATTTTCCAACAGTTTTTTTTATCAGAAAAGATTCAAACAAAACTTCATATGAGTTATGAAACCTAATGGTATTTGAATTCAAGGTTTATGCTTCAGACCCTTTAAAAAAAGGAATAAACAACATTGGAGAACCTAAGTAGGAATAATGCTGGGCTGATGAATTGAACAAAAGTTTACAACATTTTGAACTTAAAATCTGGAAAAGTAATCATTGCTCTGTTGCTCATTTTAAAGAAGAAGGCATAACTCCCAATGAACTAAAATATTTAGATACTAGCAGGGGTGAAATGTAAAATTTGTTACTACCGGTTCTGTGGGTGTGGCTTGATGGGGGGGGTAATGTGACTGGGTGGGTCTGGCCAACTTTTTTTTTTTTTAACTTTTCAAAGCATTTTTTCTACTGCTTTGAAAAGCCTCTGCCAATCAGGCAACTCGGCTGGGATCATCAGAGACTTTTCAAAGCATTTTTTTTACCACCTCTTCAGCCAAGAGGTTGCAGAAAAAAATGCTTTGAAAAGCCTCTGACGATCCCAGCTGAGCCGCACAATCATCAGAGGCTTTTTTTTTTACTTTTAAAAGCATTTTTTCATTGGAAGAGGTTGTAGAAAAAATGCTTTTAAAAGTAAAAAAAAAAGCCTCTGATGATCGTGCGGCTCAGCTTGGCATGGTGGGGGGGGCCGCAAGGATTTTTGCTACCGGTTCTCCAAACCACCCGCCACCATCGCTACCAGATCAGGCAATCCGGTCCGAACTGGGAACATTTCACCCCTGGATACTAGTGCAATCAGCACAAGCTTGTCAATAGCACCTAGATCTACTCTGGATACTCAAAGAAGAAAGCAAAATACAACAACAATAACTACACAGTCACACATCACAGTCACTACTGAAAATGACTGAATGCAGAGAAGAATGAAAAAGATGGAAAGAGGCTTGGAAGCCAAATCATACCAAGAGTGGTTGGAGAAACTTGGTATGTTTAGTGTAAAGAGCCATGGTGGTGCAGTGGCTAGAATGCAATATTACAGGCTAATTCTACCAACTGCCAACAGTTCAAATCTTACCAGGCTCAAGGTTGACTCGGCCTTCCATCCTTCCGAGGTCGGTAAAATGAGGACCCAGATTATTGGGGTCAATATGCTGACCCTCTAAACCAGGAGTGCCAAACTCAATTTCATTGAGGGCCACATCAGGATTGTATTTGACCTCAGAGAGCCAGGGTGGGCGTGGCCAGCTCGACATCACTCGTGTAGGGGGCACCTGTGGTGGCCCGAGCACTCTGCCAGCCAAAATGGGCTCCCAAGCTCCATTTTTGGCTGCAACGGCCCCCTGCAACCCTCTGCCAGCAAAAATGGAGTTCGGGAGAGCTGCCCGCAGCCCTCCCGAGCTCCGTTTTCATTGGCAGAGGCACTTCAGGCCAGTCCTACGCTGTTTCCAGAGCAGCCCTGCAGGCCAGATATAAGCACCCCACGGGCCGGATCCAGCCCCCGGGCCTTGAGTTTGACACCCCAGTTCTATACCGTTTAGAGAGGGCTGTAAAACACTATGAAGCGGTATATAAGTCTACGTGCTAAGTGCTATTGCTAAAGAAGAGAAGGCTGAAAGAAGATATGGCAGCAATCTTCCAATACGTGAAGAGATGTCACACGGCAGAGGATTAATTTTCTATACATGGCATACCAGCAACTGGGCCATGGAAACAAGTGAAATCCCATCTACAGGCTGCAGGCAGCATGCAAAACCAAGCCCCCTCCAGTCCGCAAAAAACCCTTTCTCCATGGAACCAATCCAGTGGTGGGTTTCAAAATTTTTTACTACCGGTTCTGTGGGGGTGGTTTGGTGGGCGTGGCATGGCTTGGTGGGCATGGCAGGGGAAGAATACTGTAAAATCTCCATTCTCTCCCCACTCCAAGGGAAGGTTACTGCAAAATCCCCATTTCCTCCCGAAAACTGGGACTCGGGAGGCAGAGAATAGATGGGGCGAGACCAGTCAGAAGTGGTATTTACTGGTTCTCCTAACTACTCAAAATTTCCACTACCAGTTCTCCAGAATTGGTCAGAACCTGCTGAAACCCACCTCTGAACCAGTCCCTGGTGCCCAAAAGGTTGGGGGCCACTGAGCTAAACCACAGAAATGTAGGGAACCTGAATTACCAAGCAATTACCAAGTAAATGGGTTTTCAGAATTAAGCATGATTCTTGTGAAATGTAGAATGCCATAAATCTAGTTTAGTAGCGAAGCACTACAGTACACACAAAGATATAGTGAGGATTACAATGAAGTTTTCTGCTGGTGGTTTAACGTGCAAATATCAGAATTCTACTAAGCATAGCAGCATCTAAGAAAATACATGTGAAACACTTAGATATTAAGACAACTTTTCTGCATGGTGATTTGAAAAAGGAGATTTTTATACACCAGCCACCAAGTTTTGTAAAGTCAGCAGAAGAAACACTGTAAATTACAAAAATCTATATATGGACTAAAGCAAGCATTCAAAGCATGGTCTGATAAAGAAAATCAAGTTTACTAAAACAAAGACTTTAAGCAGGGGAATACTGATTGATATTTATATACAAGAATCAAAAATGGAAGATAAATGTACAGTACAATCTTTGTCATGCTGATGATTGAATTGTACAGTATATTTAGGGTACAAAAGCGATACTTAGTTTTGAGACAGTGACAATATAAATAAAGAAGTAAAACAACTTGGGGATATTAACCTCTATCTTGGAATGGAAATAAAAAGGACAAAGATAGAGGGTTCTTGCTCAGTCAAACCAAACAATAATAGATCTAATAAAGTTTCTAGACCTTGGTGAGGCAAAGCAGTCATGGTCAGTCCTATAAGGTAGGCCAGGTAGAAAAACAGACATCACATAGATTTCGAGAATTATATTTTATTATTGCAGGATATAATAATAAAATCTTAAAAGCCTGACTAAGTTTCTCTCTGCCCCGTTTTATGCTAAACAAAATTAAGGTGGGGATTATTTTGAATTTCTTTCTCATAGTTCCTTCTATTGCTGGGTTGTGTAATCTCTTCTTAAGTTCCTCCTTAGCAGATCATTCCTTTCTTTCCCCATAATGGCTCTTTCATATCTTCTCCAAGGTCAGCTCTGTGTATCTTTACTGTACAGCCATGCAAGTTCAGTACCCAAATGAAGAGAAAAACTAACGTTAAATTGGCAAATAATGAGCAATATAAGGGAGTTGGGGAAAAGCTGATATATTGCAATTGTCCTGACCTGGCCAGCTCTGACCTGGCCAGAGCAATTGGACTGCTAATTATAAATATTAGAAAGAACAGTCTGACAACACAAGAGGACTAAGGTAAAGGTAAAAGTTCCCCTCGCACATATGTGCTAGTCGTTCCCGACTCTAGGGGGCGGTGCTCATCTCTGTTTCAAAGCCGAAGAGCCAGCGCCAGTGGTGGGTTGCCCCTGGTTCGCACCGGTTCTGTAGAACCGATAGTAAAACCAGCGGGAGGCTCCGCCCACCGACCCCAACGTCACAAAAATGCTTCTGCGCATGCGCAGAAGAGATCCGCTTTTTAGTATCTTACTGCCGACCTTTTTATCGACAAGCTCAGTGTCTTAGCCACTGAGCCACCATGCCCCTACAAGGACTAGATAGCAGTAAATGATGGAATTGGTTGCCGCAAATGAATTATGGATTTTAATTTAAAACTGCCTATGACTAATAATCCAAAATATATGGAATATATATAGGTTTCAACTGGATTGGAAATAAATCTGATAGGAAATCAATGTAGAACAGATATTCTTAATGCAGGGATGGGGAACCATGACCCTTTTATGATTTGTGGAATTCAAGTCCCAGAATTCCCGAGCCAGCATGGCTGGAGTTGAAGTCCACAAGTCATAAAGGGGCTATAGATCCCCATCTCTGCTGAGTTTAATTCTTTATGTGGTGTGGTGAGAAGCCAAGCATTGTAGCTCTGTCATCTAGAGATGCTGAATGCTGCACTGTCAGACTCCAAAAACCTAAAAGGACACACTGAATTTATTTTGTGCAATTTCCTTTATTGTTCCTCACCTACAGACCGAAGTCTCGCCCAAACTAAACTACTTGCTTTATTAAAGACACAAAAACTCTTTAAGAATTCCTAAGGAGGAGCTGCCTTGACTCTCTTCCTCCCAACCAAAACTAATCTAAACTTTGCTCTCTCTGGGTCCTCTGGAGTGCAGCCCCTCCCTCCTGGGAATTCAGACTGCATTCCACCATAACTTTGGAAGAAGCATACAAAGTATTTGTATGGCTGCACAAACTATTGCTACACTTGCAAATAAAAAGAACCAAACGTTAGTGTGAAGTAATTCATGGCAGTTTAACTGCTATGCATAGCAGTTATATTGCACAATTTGATCACAAAGTTAAAGAGAAGAAAAATGTCGGAATGCTTCATGTACACCATTTTTTTCCCCTTTCATGGTGCAGAATAGAGAAAGTGTAATCTGGTGTCCTACTTTTCATCTCTGTCATTCAGGCATTGTGTACATACAAAAGCATAAAGCTTCAGTAACCAAAGGCTACTCCCTTTGGGATTAATTACCCATAATATTGTTTCTAGTGACTCGGGAAATCTTTAGATATAGGTAGATATACAGGTAATGTGAATTTTCCCCTGTTCTTGGGGTTTTTTTGTTGTTCTCTTTGCTTTTGACTAGGAATGTGCAGGATGCAAACTAAATTGAAAATTGGAGACAATAATTTTAAACCCTATAAGCCTTAGCTACTTTATGCAGTTTGTAAAGTAGTAGTAATATAGGTAGTCCTCGATTTATGATCACAATTAAGCCCAAAATTTCTGTTGCTAAGCAAGAGAGTTGTTAAGTGAGTTTTGCCCCATTTTATGATCTTTTTTGTCACAGTTGTTAAGTGAATCAATGCAGTTGTTAAGTTAGTATCATCAATGCGGTTGTTAAGTGAACCTAGCTTCCCCATTGGCTTTGCTTGTTAGGAGGTTGCAAAAGTTGATCACACGATCTCTGGGACACTGCAGTTGTCATAAATATGACTCAATGGCCAAGCATCTGGATTTGAATCATTTGACATGGAGATGCTGCAACAATCTTAAGTGTGAAAAATAGTCATAAATCATTTTTTTAAAAACTGTTGTAACTTTGAACAGTCACTAAATGAACTGTTGTAAATTAAGGACTGCCTGTAGTGTACAGAGAGCTAATTTTAAGGGTGGCTTAGCTGTTTAACCGATGAAGTCATCAAAGTAAATAAACAAAAACCATGTGATGCTGACATCATCAGGTCATGACCCTAAACAGATATGATGGCCTTAAACCAATCATGTGCTCTTGGAGTCATAAATTCACGGCCTCAATCAGATATGTATTGAAGCTAATCCTATCAAGAAAACTGTGACAGTCAAGTCAATCCATGATTAGTTTAAGCCCAAACTGATCCCTAATCCCATATAGATTCAAATAGAAATAAAATAAAAAATGAACAGAACCCTAGGCTGGACTGTATTTTGGAAGCAAACCCTATTTGTGCATTGTGAAATAAATAATAGACGAATGGTGCTTTAGAATAGAATAGAATAGAATTTTTAATGGCCAAGTGTGACTGGACACACAAGGAATTTGTCTTGGTGCATATGCTCTTAGTGTACATAAAATAAAAGATACGTTCATCAAGAATCATAAGGTACAACACTTAATGATAGTCATAAGTTACAAATAAACTAATCAGGAAACAATATCAATATAAATCGTAAGGATACAAGCAACAAGGTTACAGTCATACAGTCATAAGTGGGAGGAGATAGGTGATAGGAACGATGAGAAGATTAATAGTAGTGCAGACTTAGTAAATAGTTTGACAGTGTTGAGGGAATTATTTGTTTAGCAGAGTGATGGCATTCGGGAAAAAACTGTCTTGTGTCTAGTTGTTCTGGTGTGCAGTGCTCCATAGTGTTGTTTTGAGGGTAAGAGTTGAAACAATATATGTCTAGGATGTGAGGGGTCTGTAAATATTTTCACAGCCCTCTTTTTGATTCGTGCAGTATACAGGTCCTCAATGGAAGGCAGGTTCATAGCAATTGTTAATTTTAATGTTAATTGTTAATTTTGGGGGAATTCTTAAAGTCAGCATCTTAAATACAGGACAAGGAGCACTTTTTAAACCCACAGTCTGCATTGCCCCCTTTTCTAACATATTTTATTTCCATAAGAGTTTTTAAAATCTCTCCCTTGAATAAGGATTTTTTTTAAAAAAAAAAACATACCAGCCCTAATGTGGCACTTAATTTAATTTCGCCCTAATCCTTTGAAAAAAGGTACAGTTTGCAAATTTCATCCTGAAAAAGCATATGCACATGTACTCACACACATTTGCAAATTTAACTGGTAATACAAATATACAAATAAACAGGCCTTAATAAAGTTTTATTCCCTCAGCAAACTAGGAACATTTAACCAGTAAAGCAAAGTCTCACAGATATACCCACCCCAACCTAGCAACAAGCAGTGATACATCTTACCCAGACATATCAGAACTGTGATTCTAGGCATGTGCAAAGTAGGTCATGTGACCAACTGGCAAGGGGCAGAGTAGGGTGGAACTGGTATGTTCAGACATGTCTGGGCAGGTGATGCATGGAAATTCATCAGTTAAAGTCCATTTTGCTTTTGAAAAACAAAGGTCCGCTGTCTGAAGGTATTTCTATTCTACAAAATACTGTGGGGGAGTGCAAACTCAATGGCTCAATAGCATATAGAAATCAAACCTTCATAATCCAAACCTGAACGTGTTCGTTTCTCTCAAGTATAGTCGGAACATGGCTCCATATTTCATAGAATATGTACACAAGCTTTAAATAACTGAGTTGTTGCAAAGGCTGGAGTTATTGCATACATCAGGACACACATGGATACACTTATTATAAAATCTCAAGTTAGCTTATATGAAGTCCATCCTAATTTTATTCAGTCACAAGCCTTACATTGAGACAGAATGATTCCCAGTAAGATCTAATATGAAATAAACTTTGAACCTCCCTTGTTCAGGCCTGACAATCATTATTATTGCTTAACCAATCCTAATAGCAAGTTGTTTTTGTGATTCTATAACATCCATCAATATGTTTACATTACTATGGATTTCAAGAGCTGTTTTGTTGAACAATGTACACAATACATTATGTATTATAAACTAAGTGAGCGCCTGTAACTGCCTCATCTCTTAGCACAATACAATGAGTTTGTGATGCTGGATAAAATAAAAATGTATTTCTGTAGTTCCAGAGGATTTCACCCAAGCAACTATGAAATCCAAATACATATTTTTTTTCTTGATCCCACATCATAAACGCGAAGAACATTCAAGATAATGTTCAACCCCATTTCCTATGTGCATTTTATATTGCAAGCTGTTGTGTCATCTGTTGATTTTGTTTTGTCATTCTTGCCAAGCAAGCTGAGTTAAAGCTGTCTAGGAGACTCTTTTGTGTAATGGTCTCACAAGATCAAATTCCCACCATTACTGTCAGCATGAAAGGATGCATTTGTGCATCTTGCTTATTATGTTCAGGAACATTGTGATCATTGAGGTATGGGGAGGACAAAGAACTAAATGCCATTAGGTCAGATGTATTGCAGATCTAATTTGGCATGGCTGCTCTAATTTTAATGGCCCTTCGCCCATTCACATCACGGGTAGAGAGACATTTCATACTGTATTTGGCAGCCAAGCTTTTTGGCATGATAAACATACAAAGCACGAGGAGGAAAATAATGCCTCCCCAACACAAAGCAGATGTATGCCAGAGATCTGTAGCAAATGGTGTCACCTTTTCTTCACCTTTATCTACTCACTTTGGGAGCATCTACGTTGCCTCCTAAAAGTTACTCCAGAACTAAAGTCCTCCATAGATTTTGGCTAGAGATATACTGTATTAAATTATTGAAATCAGGTCAATGGCGAAAAGCAACCACTATCTGAAACCTAGTGATATTTTGCCGAAAACAGTGATTACCTGACACACAAAGATAGAAGCATATCACCTTTTAAAAATTTATGGATTTTTATAGATCATGATCTTTAGGCTTTTTTAAAAGTGGTTCGATGCTAATGAATTCTTCTGTGCATATGTATGTGTGCTCGATTATTCTTGTTCAGCTGGAAGAAGAAAATGCTCTCATTTCCTTTTTTTCAAAGAAGAAAAACTCTGTTGTCATCAGTGAGGTGCAGTATGCTTGTACGTAGCTTTGTCAGGAGATGGTTGAGGAATATGTGCGAGTGTCCTGCCTTTCATTCCACAAACATCTGTGCTCTGCCATCTGCCTGCCTTCCCACATGTCAGTGAAATTCCAATGTGAGGGAATTCCTCCTTAGTTTTTCCCTCTCCTGGCCAGGATGTATAGGCACTGAGAAAGAGTGTCAAGTGATGGGAAGCTGAAAAACAACAACAAAAATAAGTGCTAAGAATAACAAAGAGAAACATTAAAATGAAGTTGAAAGATACTAAGGAACAACTTAAGAATGAGATTAAGAAAGAGAGACCTCTTTCCCAGAGGAAGAAAAATTTGGGGAAACGGGAGGACGGATTCCAGTACAATAAGCAAAAAACCTGCTGAACGCAGCTTGGTGCTCTGCATCTTTTACTTGCACTTTTAGAAGGTTTCTGAGTTGCTTATAACATGGAAAGAAGGTAGGAAGGGGAAAACTATGAACCTGATTGTTTCATAGAAGCCTTGAGGTAGGTCTTCCTTCTTTTTTTATACAATCTCACATTACTGGGCTTTTGTGATTTTCTTTGATCTGTGCCTCATATTAGAGGCCTCAAGACACCCTTGCCTTAAGGAGGGGGGGTGTCATATATTTTTAACATATCACTCTGAAGAAACTTTTGGACATGCGTGTGATGTCTATAATTACTTCATTGAATTAATATGAGAGTGGTTAATATAACTTATATTTAATACGCTTGATGGCATCAATTTGTTAAGACTCTGAGAGCTTTAAAATGTGCCGCATTAGCCAAATGTTGGTCCTGTGCTGCTAGCAATTATCAAGTAATTCCTATCTCTTTTTCTTGCAGTATGCATTATTTCAGGAAAGAATTTGTGTGCGTGTGTGCTTATCCATTAAAAATAATATAGCAACGTAACTAAAAACTGAAAACCCCAAAAATCTGAAAGCATATAATTATTTATTTGATACCATTTTTTTTTCACACCCATTGTCTTCAGAGCACCGTGGTAATTACTGATCACAAGTTAAACATAAAAAAAAAAAAACCCTGCAATTTTAAACAAAGCCTTCATGACATTAAAATACAAAGGAGATTCAATGATTATATTTAAATGGCTACTGAAAATGTAAAGTACTTAAAATAGAGTGTTTGAAAAAAGGTTAAACTGAAATGCAGGAAAAAAAATAAAATAAAAATGGCTTCCCCAGCTGTTGGAACACCACAAAGAAATTGGCACCAATTTCCTGTGCAAGTCAGCCAGATACCAACTGCAACCACTGAAAAGGCCTTTCATTAGTCCCACTAAATATAATCAGCATTTCTTTGGGGGTCGCTGGCACATACAGGAAGATTAGTACAGGAGAAGCCCCAAATAGTCCTGCAACAAAAATGACCCCAACTGCAAGATTAAAAAAAAAAAAAAATCAATCTACAAGAGATGCACAGTTGTATTAAAACTGCATTATCTCCACATTTTTAAAATATTAAATTGCGCGTGGCTGTTTTACTTTTTTAAAATAATATCACTGAATTGTCATGATTGACGTTTTTGTCTCCAAGAGACTGGATATCATTAAATAACATATTCCACCATTGTTCCTCCTTTTTTTTAAAAAAAAAAGCTTTCAAGTCAATCTTGACCCTTGGGAGTGACTGGACAAGATTCCCTTGTAGGTTTCTTGGCAAGATTTTTGGAACTAGCTTGCCTTCTTCTCCTTCTCCTTCTCCTCCTTCCTCCCCTCTCCTCCTCTTCCTCCTTCCCAAGGAAAAGAAAAAGGAGAAGAAAAAGAGACTGACTTAGACTTTAAAACTCCCAGTCTCCTATTGGTGCCTTTAACCACTACGTCACACTGGTTTTCTATATCATTGTTTCCAGACCTTAGCAATTTTAAGATGTAGGGACATCTGGGGAATCCTGGAATTGAAGTCCATAGATCTTAACATTGCTGAAGTTCAGAAACACTGTTCTATACCATTGCCTAAAAGGGGCTGCTGATCTTAATTAAACCAGAGAAAAGCTGCAATAGGTCACACATATTAGCAATAGGGTCAAAATACTTTGGCCTATGCGGTGCTTTCATGCAGATTGGGGAAATAAAAAGATCCCAAATGGTTTCACTGACTTATTTTTCATCTTTTCAAGGCAAAAAAAAATCTGTGCTTACTGTTGAATCGAGAGGTGGCTCTAGTTCTTTAATATGTGAGGAGAAGGCAATATATTTCAGAGCGGGTTTTATTTTGCATTGGTTCAGCTAAATTAAGAACAGTGAGCTGTGTGATGTGCTCCAAGTTTATGTTATGTTTATGTTTATTATATTTGTATACCGCCCTTCTCCTGAAGGACTCGGGGCGGTGAACAGCCAGCAGATAAAATACAGAAAATATAAAAATTAAAACAACATTAAAAACCAATTAAATTAATTTGGCCCTCAGTTAAAACACCCCCATATTAAAACCCATAATTTAGCAATTTAAAATTAAAGCAATTTAAAAAGTATGGTCAGGTCAGCCCGGCTTGATGAAACAAAAATGTCTTTAAGGCACGGCGGAAAGTGCGCAGATCCGGAATCCGCCGTATCGTTCCAAAGAGTAGGTGCCCCCACAGAGAAGGCTTTCCTCCTGGGGGCCGCCAGCCGACATTGTTTAGCCGACGGCACCCTGAGGAGCCCCTCTCTGTGGGAGCGTACTGGTCGGTGGGAGGCTACTGGTGGCAGAAGGCGGTCTCGTAAATACCCGGGTCCTAAGCCATGGAGCGCTCTAAAGGTGGTAACCAATACCTTGAAGCGCACCCGGAAGATCACTGGGAGCCAGTGCAGCTCCCAGTGAATATCTTTCCATATATGTTTGCCACTGTTACAGCAAAAATTGGTTGGGAGTGAGCAAAATGCCTCCTTCCAAGGAGCTAAATTGCTTCTGATCTGCGCCTTTTGATTTCACAATAGTATCATCAGAATATTCCCATTTCTCTTGGTGATTCATTTCCATCATTTCCTGTACTTTTTCAGGCTCTGGGAAAGAATTTACACTAACCCAGTGGGAACGGACATGCACATTCCCAAAATAGCTGAAGGAGATCTTCATCCTTCTACTCCTGACCTAGTTGAGTTTTTTTTAAAGAGGAAAAATGGTCCAAATCTGTGCTTATTAACAGAATAATGAACAGGAGAAGATTAACCAGTTGTCTTGAGTATATGCTAGAATTGGGGATGTTGCAGAATAGAGAAAGGAAAGAAGGATCCTCTTCCTTGCCCAAAGATGTGTCCTTCCTGGCCCATTTCTCAATTCATTGTGAGAGCCCACAGCGGTAATGTCTTGCTATGAGGGACAGGAGATATGAATTATAATAGCTTGCCTATGCCATAAAAATTGCTCAGCAAGCTTTTAATTAAAAAAAACGAGCAGAAGAGGTGTTGAAAAATTCTTTAAAAAGGTTCCATTGTAACTTAATTTGCCTCTGGTTAACAAAACGTGAAGAGGTGGAGAGCTTAGTATTCAAATCCTACTATCTGCCTATGCCAGGTCTACCTCCAGATAAATTATCTGTTGCTGCTTCCTCCTGGGAGTTAGGCCATGCAGTCATTTTCTGGTACCAGAGAGATTATAATAGCTAGGCCTGTTCCATGTGGCCTTGTTTTTGCCAGGGGAAGCCATAGCCAATTAGCTTTCTAGCACTGCTTCTGTTAGATATTCTGTAAACAACAGCAGCTGGTGGGTAGATCTGGATGGAAATCAATACCCAAAATGATCTCCAAAATGTAAACTCTTATCTATTGAGAGGGTATATGCATTCATTCCTGGATGGATTAGATTTTGTTTCATTACAGGAATCCTTAAGCAGCTACTACCTTCATGTCTATGCTGTTGGCTGATACAGTTTGTAAACACTTCTTTAGATAACAGTAGCATGAATCCAAAAATGCTCTTTTTATAGTGGAAAATGTCTTCCCATTATTATTCAACTACGTGAAATTCACAAACTGTTTTCCATGTTTGAGGTCTTGCATACTTGTTTCCATAGAACTGTTTGTTTCTTTGTGGGATTTCACTTCCTAATGGACTTCGTCATGCTAGATAACATGGTGTTGTGGTTAGAGTATTAAGCTGGGCCTGAGAAATCCATGTTCAGATTCCTGCCTGCGCTGAACCTCATGAGTGACAGTTATTCATGGAGTTCTTATAAGAATAAAATAGGAGAGAAGTAGAGAGTATGTGGCCTTCAGAAAAGCTGGGTTATGAATGCAACAAATACTGTATACATTTTTAATATATTTGTTTTTAATACTCTAACAGTAGATCCTAGAATATGGATTATAAATGCCAGCAAATAAAACTTTCTTTTTAAAATGTTAAATGCAATGTGTGAAAAGCTGGCATTGTATAGAATGCCTAGGAATCTATAGAATGTGTGACTTTTTACACAAAGTATGAAATGCCTGTGTTATTTTAATATACTATATACTTTCCCTAGACGTTGTATATAATACCTAGGCATTATGCAGAATGGCAAGAACTCTTCAGGCAAAGTATAAAAAGAGTCATGACCTAACCCTAACCGTACCCTAACCCTTTATTGAAAAGATGTATATGAAAATGAAAGAAGAAATGCAAAATAAAATACAGGGCTTTCTTATTGAAAAGAAAGAGGTAAAGACCAGTATTGGAAATGTGTGAAATATTAAGCGTTTCATACCTTGCCGTCCCATATTTGGCATTCTATAGATTTCCTAGGCATTTTATAAAATGCCTAATTTCACACATTGACAATAACAAAATTATTTTAAATTAGCTATGCTTGGAGGTCTACTCCAGCAGGAAACCGTTTTGTGTCTTTGTTGTTAGCACCACTTTTCCAATAAGGAATGTTTTTCACATTCTGTCATTAAGATTTGCTTTCCAATACTGTAAGTAATTTGAACTGGTCTTTCTGGGGAAGAGATAAACTGAGATAAACAAACAAAAAAGTATACATAGAAAATGGAAAGAGGGTCAGATCAGAAAAGAAAGTAAGCAGCACAAACCTGAAAGTAAAATGCTAGCAGTTAATAAAATCTTTTTTTTTTTAATTCAATATTCTTCTTCCAACAAAAAAAATGCACCAGGACTTTGTGAAATACAGGTTAAACAGCCAGGACCGAAGCTTGTGATTGAAAACTTTACTTTCTAGGATAAAATGAATTTCATCTTAAAGTGCTGAAGGATTAGCTGATTATCTGCCCCAAACATTGTGTGGAGAACCGATGAAATACCAGAGACTTGGGCAAATGTTTCTCTATCTTTAAAAAAAGAGAAAAGGAAGATCCAGCACACCAACCTCTCAATCTGATTTTTTTTTTTTTAATTTGATTTATATGCCGCCCTTCTCCGAAGACTCAGGGCGGCTTACAATGTGCTCAGCAATAGCCTTCATCCTTTTGTATATTTATACAAAGTCAGCTTATTGCCCCCACAAACTGGGTCCTCATTTCACCTACCTTAGAAAGGATGGAAGGCTGAGTCAACCTTGAGCCTTGGCGAGATTCGAACCCTGCAGTAATTGCAGGCAGCTGGTCTTAATAACCAGCTTAATAACAGGGTGCCTTAAACCCCTGTACTACCAAGGTTCCCATATTTGGCATTCTATAGATTTCCTAGGCATTTTATAAAATGCCTAATTTCACACATTGACAATAACAATATGTGGGAAGATTCAAGAGCAAATAATAGTGAAATAGTGCTGTAAAAATCTTGGAAATAATTACCAAAGTCAGCATGGATTTGTTGACAACAAATCTCGCCAGATTTATAATAATTTTCTTTTTTATCTAGCAAGTTCTTTCATAGATTGTAGAAATGCCATAAACGTATGCATTTTTACCTCAGTAAAGCATTTATGGAAAATCTGCATCATGTGCTAATTAGCAAGCTAAGTAAATGTGGTTCTGACAATTAAGTTCATCCATAGCTTGAAAAATGTTTTCAGAGAGGGTTCATTAATAGTTCCTCATCAAATTGGAAAAAACTATCAAACAGGTCACCACAAGGATTAGTCTCAGGTCTTCTATTCTGATATTCCATTAATGATTTAAATGAAGAAGCTGAGGGGAAGCTTATAGAATTTTCAGATTATACAAAATTGAGTAGGATAATTGATTTCACAGAAGTTAGAAGTAATACTCAAAACCACCTTGATAGTTTGGGAGGACTAAAATTACAATAATGAAGTTTAAACAAGAATAAGGGCAGATTTCCCCATTTAAAAAATAAAAATAAAATTTAGTGCAAGTATAGAATAGAGGATAGTTCATTTCATAATAATACTTGTGAAAAAACAACCCTCAAATAATATAGTTCATTCTAAACGAATAAAACCAAACGGTAACCAACTCAACACAGGGCAACTAGCCAAGGGACAACTTGCCACAGGACAATTCAATATAGGATAACTCAATGCAAAAAAACTGTGCTCTAGACCCATTCTTCTCTTGATATTATTAGGATGACTGTCTGCCTCTTCCTCCTTTCTTAGCTTTATTAAAATCATTAGCACATGATTCTGATCCCTAGGAGAATCTGCGCCGCTTGGGAAAACTGCCTAGGCAGAGGCTGGGAGAACTGGAGCTGGCTGTGCTGACGTTATGGGCCATGGTTGTGGCAGTGTCTGTTTAACTAAACCAGGCTTGGGTCTTCTGTTCTCATTTCCAAAGCCGGCCCAGCTTACGGGAGGCGAAAGTTCTGCCAGCCCGCACTCCTCCTCCAAAGGCTTCCTCATCTTATTCTAAAGAAACAATTATTTTTCCTCACAATTAATGTGCATTGTTAATCAGCTGTGACTCTGGCCTCCAATAAAGTTATGATAATTTTGATTGGCCTACTTGTGTTTATTATGCTGCTAGATATTTAATGACATAGCACCCACTAAGTATTTGTCATGTGGAAAATGTAACAAATGCTTGAAGAGTTACCTGTAGGATATTATGAGAAATATCTCTATAAGAGAAATGTATATTTCTTGTACAGAAAAAAGCAAAGTTAGATAAGGAATGCAAATATGTTATTAAATAGAAAAGATGCAAATGAATAACAAGTTTGATTATCTTGTTCTTGCAAATTAGTGACAGGTTATTTCAAAAACTCTGAATTTAGATTTGTTCATTAAAACTTAATATGTAGGAGGTTTTTTGTTTGTTGGGTTCTTTTGAGCCAATATTGACTCCTGATGATAGCCTGGACTGATTCCTGCAGTTTTCTTGGCATGATTTCAGAACAATTGCCTCTTTCCTAGGGCTGATAGAAAGTGTATGGCTCAGTCATGTTTGAGATGCAACTAGAACTCACATTTCCCCAGATAGTTGCCTGGTTCCTTAACAACTACATTAAACTGGCTCTATAATAAGTAGCTAGTGCGGCAGATTAGGTTATTTCTTGTGTGTTGGATACCTCACAGTATCAAAGAGGAGTCAGTTATGATTGCTTTGTTGCTGGAAATGTAAACCATTATCGTACACGATTAGGACTTGTCTCATAATTGTTGTAGCTTGGGTCAAAATCCATAGATATGTTAACAAGGCTGCAGACTAAGGTCACCCGTGTTCGTTCTATTACTTCTCCAGTATTTGGACTCTAACCAAGCATAAATCTTTCATGTATGGAGAGTAGCCAGAAAGAATTTCATAAAACATTGGATAGATAAATCCATTTTGTTTTAACATTGGCTTTACATTTTTTACATTATTTTACAAATTTGAACATGTACAGTATATGTCTTTTTGTAAGCTAGAGCCATTGGAATGGATGGCATAAGTTTTATAAAGAAACATTTACAACTAATTTGGGACAATATATTGCCAGTATGTACCATTTGTCAGGAATTGTTCTTACTTCTTTGGAATGCTTTCCATTAATTGCATCATTTTCAGGCATAGTTGTTTTTACACAATTTCATGCATAGGTTTCATTTCATTCTTTATATCTAATCATGCCAGTTTGCTTGTTTAAAAATTACTTCATAGCTGGATGTGCTAGTTGTTCTCTTTTGATGTAATTCTTTCCCTTTCCCTTTAAAAGTCTTCAGCTTAGTTCAGAATTTCTATCCTTGAGTTGTTGATTCATTTTATCTGTTTGTCTTCTGACTGTTGCAAATTAAAACTATTTCGGGACATAAAATCAACAGCCCTTTTGTTCATAAATTAGATGTGACACCTTGGCTGAGCAGGGATCTAGATTAGTCTCTTAAGGGAGTCATGAATTAGTCTAATGCTGAAAGCACTAACCGGTAGCTTTAAGAAGGGTTATTAAATATTTAGGAGCAGAATTCTTCTAATGTCACTTCTAATATCTTGTGTGCTTTTTTCCCCCTTTCTTTCTTTCTTCTGTTATCTCTCACTCAGTCAAAAGCTCTTCGGGAAAAATGGCTAATGCAGGGAATTCCTGCAAGTTCTCCGGCCGAGGAAGAAGCCAGGAAGAGACAGT
Organism: Pantherophis guttatus; assembly: GCF_059756535.1. Classification (NCBI taxonomy): domain Eukaryota; kingdom Metazoa; phylum Chordata; class Lepidosauria; order Squamata; family Colubridae; genus Pantherophis; species Pantherophis guttatus. Next base: position 87,680,212 of record NC_142064.1, on the reverse strand, counting down.
CAGAAGAAGATGAGCTGAAAGTGAAAAAGCTTGAAGGCAACGTCCATAGGTAGGTCCCACATCTTTTGTTTTTTTACCTTGGATAAATGAATGAGGCCCATTTTTTGCCCTCTTGTAAACTATACTGTCAATGTAATGCAAAACAAAACAGTGTGATGTAAAAACAAAAATGCTTGGAAATTAAAAACAACAAAGTCAAGGTTAGTGACTTACTGACATTATCTATGAATAAACTAATGATTTCATTGGGGGATGGTTAAAAAATAAGTATGATATAACTTTTATTAATTACATTTATAACCTGTGGTCTCCAGGAGTTGTTGAACTGCAACTCACATCAGCTCTTGAAATGCAGGATAGCTTGAAAAACAGTGCATGCTGCTGAACTTGTATGAATTGGCTAGTAATCTGTTGGTTGGGAAAAAGCACTCTCATTAGCTGAAGATCAAGAAGAAAATGCATAAATAACTCATACCTGATGTAAAATAGGAATTCTGGCTGGACTTTGAATAGGCCTAAAGGTACAAATATATATTGCTTGAAAGTAAAATCAGAGGGGTTTACATTTGAAGATATTTTTATAGGATTTCAGTGAAAATGAGAACTTATGACTTATGAGCATGCTCAGAAAGACTCTTACCTTGTTTTCATATTATTGTTCCATATTATGGTTACTCAGAAAATTGTATCTCCGTATCATTCATTATATGAATCCCTTTTTGAGAAAAATATCCAAGGTGTGGCAAAATCACAGCAATCTGAACAGAGCATTAATGTAAATGCTACATGATCTAGATTCTAGAACCAAGTCATGTAAACTTTTATCTCTGTTTTTTTTTATTAAAAAAGTTTTAAAACAAACACAATTTCCCCACAATCCCCCCTCCCTACCCCCCTCTCCCTCCCCGACTTCCCAGAGCAGAACACAAGGTATTTCTATTTACCTTTAACAATAAACTAAATTGCATAACCAATCATTAAACTAACACCCCCTAAGAAAAAATTCTTAACCCCCCATATGTAAAATCCTATTTCTTAAACATAATACTTCTAATATCACTTATATAACACTTATACAAATAAAAGAAATCATTCATAAGCTATTTGATATTTTTTGGTTTGATACTTATTTTGTATATAATCAATCCATCTTCTCCAGTCCTGTATATATCTTTCTTGTGTGTGATCCTTCAGATATGCTGAAATTTTAGCCATTTCAGCTAAATTAGTTACTTTCAATATCCAATCATCAATAGTAGGCAAAAAGTCCTTCTTCCAGTGTTGTGCTACCAACAATCTTGCTGCTGTTATCAAGTTCAAAATCAATTTAGTCTCTGCAACTGTACAGTCCGTAGTTATACCCAATAAGAACAACTGTGGAGTAAATTTCAATCTCTTTTTAAGAATATTCTGCATCACCCACCAAATCTTTATCCAAAATGCTTTGATTTTTCCACAAGTCCACCATATATGATAATAAGTTGCATCATCACAGTCATATCTCCAACATTTAGCTTGCACATTAGAATACATACATGATAATTTTTTAGGATCTAAATGCCATCTATAAAACATTTTATAAAAATTTTCTCTTAAGTTTTGTGCTTGTGTAAATTTCACATTTCTAATCCAAATCTTTTCCCAAGTCTCCATCATTACTGGCTCTTGAAAATTTTGTGCCCATTTAATCATACAGTCTTTAACCAGTTCCGTCTCAGAATCTATCTCCAATAAAGCATTATACAACCTTTTAATATGCATTTGTTTTTGATCTCTAATTTGTTTTACCAAATTCTCCTCATTTTGCACAAAGCCAGTTTTTTGATCTTCCTTCCATCTAGCTTGAAGTTGACCATACTGGAACCATGTATAAATTATACCTTCTTCTCTTAGTATATCTAAAGATTTCAAATACATTACCCCCCTTTCCATAATAAGAAGCTCTTTATAGGTAATCACCTCCTGTTTTTGTTCTATACTTATATTTTCTATTGCATGTCTAGGATTTGCCCATAAAGGTATCTTATAATTTAACTTATATTGATATTTTTTCCAAACCCTTAACAAAGCAGTTCTTAATATATGAACCTTAAATATTTTATCCACTTTTTTATCATATAACAAATAGGCGTGCCATCCATATAACAAATCATAACCTTCTAAATTCAAAATTCTCCCCTCAGTTAAATTAAACCAATCACTAATTTGTGATAAAACCGCTGCTTCATAATATAATCTTAAATTAGGCATTTTAAGACCCCCTCTTTCACATGTATCTTGTATAATTTTCATTTTTATTCTGGGTTTTTTCCCAGCCCAAATAAAAGTATTAACACCTTTCTGCCATTCTCTCAGATTTTCATCTTTCTTAAGCACAGGTATCATTTGGAACAAAAATAAAAATCTAGGTAAGACATTCATTTTAATTGCTGCAATTCTTCCCAATAAAGACAACTGTAATTTTTTCCAGTTTTCCATATCCTTCTGTACCTTCTGCCAAAGAACCTCATAATTGTTTTTGTATAATTTTGTATTTGAAGCTGCTATATATACCCCTAGGTATTTAACCTTTTTAACTATTTCAAAATCTGTTAATCTTGCTAGTTTATCTCTTTCAAGTATTGTCATATTTTTAACTATCATCTTTGTCTTATGTGAGTTAACTTTAAATCCTGATACTTTCCCGTATTGATCAATTATATCCAATATATATGGAGCCGACTCTATAGGTTGGGATAAGGTAATAACCAAATCATCTGCAAATGCTCTTAATCTATAATCTTCTTGCCTAATTACAATACCCTTCAATTTTTCTAAATCACGTATCTTGTTCAATAGTACCTCCAAAGTCAAAATAAATAGTAGTGGGGACAGAGGACACCCCTGCCTTGTTCCTTTCTCAATTTTAAAAGCCTCTATTAAACCTCCATTAACTATAATTTGTGCTGTTTGCTGCTGATATATCGCTCTAATTGATTGTGTGAAATATTCCCCAAAGTGCATTTTCTCTATTATTTTAAACAAAAATTGCCAGTTCAAACGATCAAATGCCTTCTCTGCATCCAAAAATATAAACGCTGCAGGGACTTGATTATTTTTTTCCAAATATTCCAATAAGTTTACAATTTGTCTAACATTGTATCTCATTTGTCTCCCTTTTATAAACCCTGATTGATCATTGTGAATTATTTGTTGCATAACTGGCATTAATCTATTAGCTAATATTTTAGCAAAAATCTTATAATCAGTATTCAGAAGTGAAATGGGCCTAAAATTCTCAGGTTTAATGGAATTTTGGTCCTCCTTTGGAATTAGTGAGACAAAGGCTGTTTTCCAGGAGGGTGGTACTCCTCCTCCTGCTTGTATTTTATTAAATAAAATTTTGAGTGGTTCTAACATTTCAGATTGTAAATGTTTATAATAGACAGCTGTTAGTCCATCTGTTCCCGGAGCCTTACCTATTTTTAATTGTTTAATTGCACCAACAATTTCCTCGGAAGTTATTGGCTGATTCAATCTCTCCCTCTGTTCCAGCGTTAGTTCAGGAATCTCCATCTTTAAATATCTATCAATATCAACATCTTGAATTGCATCTTTAGCATATAACTTTGTATAAAACTCCAAAAAAGCCTTTTTTATTAAATTCTGTTGATAAATCTCTTTACCTCTAAATTCTATCTTGTCTATAACACGTGATTTTTGTTTTTTCCTCATCGTGTAAGCCAACCATCTCCCAGGTTTATTAGCATTACAAAATGTATTATGTCTGGCATATTGTATGCTAGTTGCTACTTGCCCAGCCATTAACATATTAAATTGCTTTCTTAAAATATTAATCATGTCTTTTGCCTTTTTATCTCCCGGGTTAATTATAAGCAATTGTTCTTTCTTTTTAATTTCCTCCTCTATCTCTTTCCGTCTATTTTGTTGTTTTAATCTATATTTATTATTCAAAAAAATTAATGTTCCTCTCATATATGCCTTACCCGCATCCCATACCATCTCCATCGAGGTCCCTTTATTCATATTGTTAACAAAAAATTCTTTCATTTGTTTTTTAAACTCACACAGGTTATCTTCATATCTAAATAAATTCTCATTTAACCTCCAAGACCTCCTTTCCCCTCTTTCCTGCTCTAATTCCACCCAAACCGGGCTGTGATCAGTTAAAGTTCTTGGACATATCTTCGTACTCTTCACCCTAGAAAAAAGATCATTTGTAGTTAATATAAAATCAATCCTAGAAAAAGATTGATGCCTATCTGAAAAGAAAGTAAAATCATTCTCCAATACGTTCCTTTCTCTCCAAATATCTCTGAGCTCCATATCCTCCAAAATATCAAAAAAAGATTTAGGCAACTTAGCACGCATGGAAGTCTTGGAAAGACTTTTTTTGTCTTTCTGGGTATTTATTACCCCATTCCAATCACCCATTAGAAGTAAAGATCTATAATTCCATTGTAATATTTTGGTATGTAAAAGTTTATAAAATTTATCTTGCTGTTGATTAGGTGCATATACTCCAATTACAAGCAGCTTCCCATTCTGTGTTGTTAATTCGATTGCAATATATCTACCTTGAGTGTCAGCCTCAATTAAATTGGCCACTAAGCCTCTTTTAACATATATAACTAGGCCATTTTTCTTTTCTGGCACTGATGCCACAAAATGTGTGCCTAATTTCGAATTTATCAAATACTTTTGATCTGAGGATTTTATATGTGTTTCTTGCAAACAAATAACATCGTTCTGAAATTGCTTCAAGTAGTGAAATATTTTCTTTCTTTTTTGTGGAGAATTTAAACCGTTGACATTCCAAGATAAAAATCTATTTGCCATCTCTAGGCGCTCCAAGCTTTGAGAGCATCAGCTGAACCTCCTCCGCCATTTTAGACTTCGGCCTAGCTCCTCCCACTGCTTGTGTTTTTTGGACTTGTTGGATTGGATCTTGAGGCTGTTGTGCCAGATGTTGTTTATAAGTAGCTCTTGTCAGTCGTTGATCTTTTGGTAGCTGTATCATTGTTAGTGGCTCAAGGGTTGGTGGTGGACCCCCACTCAGATCTTCTTCCAAATTGGCTCCTCCAGCTAGTGCTTGAGCGTAAGTTTGTGGTTGCCCTCCATCTTTCTCTTGTTGTATCATTTCCAATTGCTTTCTGGCACCCCCTGGTGAGGGTGGCCTTCCAGCCTTCTTTTGCCTTTCCAACTGTATTTAAGCGATGTCTTTAGCGTATGTCACTATTATCCCAAATGGGACATCCCATCTGTACTGAAGCTGCTGGTTTTTTAGTTCACTCACCAAAAAACCAAACTGCTTTCTGTCTCTTAACATTTTAGGAGGAAGCTCTTTCAGGACCACCAGCTCTTGTCCATCCACTTTAATCTTGTTTCTGTAAGAAGCTTGCAGAATGTCATTTCTAACTCTCCTTGTTGTGAAATAAATCACCACATCTCTTGGTAGCTGCTTTTGTTTTGCCAGCCAGGAATTGACCCTGTAAATTTTATCCATTTGAATTGCCACATCTTCTGGCCTTTCTAAGATCAGCTCTGCTAAAGCATTAGAACAAACATCTTTTAAATTTTCACCACTCTTTTCTTTCAAACCTCTCAGCCTCAGGGCAAATTCCATTGATCTGTATTGTAACATAACCATTTCATCATCCACTTTCTCTGTTTGTATCATAACCTCTCCTACTTTAGTTGCCAGCTCCAAGTTAGCATCATCAATTTCCCGTACTCTCTCCTCAATCTTTAACATATGAGTAGCCAGTCCTGAAACTGCAAAAACAATGTCATCTCTTATTTCATCATGTTTTTCCTCCACCACACTTTTAATTTTCTTTAACTCCTCTGAGAATTCTTTCATCATTTCTGTCTGATTGTTCAGGGCACCCATTATAAATTCTTTAAGGTCTTGTGACTGTGTGTCAGCCGGAAGTTGTTGTTTTGGAGTCACTACAGGGGAACCTCCTCCCCCTTTAGAAGTTGGTGGCTTTAGTTGTTTAGCAGCCATTTTATTTTTAAAAAGGGTTTTTTCCTTTTGCAGCCACTAAATCTTATAAACAGTCTTACAAAGTATATTTCAAAGTTTTTCCAAAATAAACAATCCTCTCTTCAAAATATACTCAATCCTCAGCAATTTACTCTTCAGGCAGAGGGCTCTTAACAAGCAGTTTCCCTTTAACTTTCACTTTCCCTTCCGCCCGTAACAAAGGCTTCCTCTCCAGCCTCCAGCTCAAGAGAGCTCCGTTTGCAACAATGTATTCACGGAGTTAAGTTCTGTTTCTTTTAAAAAGCTTGCACTCTTGCTTCCGCTCTGTCTGCTTTGTTAGAAATCATTAAAACTCACTGTTTGCCAGCAGAATTGGACGCAGACGTCTTGCTCTGATTAACAGAGGCACCAGCGATCCGGAGCAAAGGGAGGGGTGAACTGGGGAACTCTCACCCTCCGAGTCCCTGGAATTAATCCAGTGACTATCGGGGAGCTCTACCCACCCCCTCCGACTCTCCTCTCATTCTTCGCCTGAAGGAGAGTTTTTTCAAACCGCCGGACAGCTGTTTAGCGCTGTCAGGGCGGTTTTAACAGATCGGGTGGGCTGGCGGTCTATAGAGACCGTCTTCGTCGTCCGCGGAGCCACCGGAAGACCAACTTTTATCTCTATGTTAAAGAAGATATAAACTGCAAAAGTGAACTAAGATGAAATCTCCCATGAGTTTAGATCAATCCCTGTTAATTATGTGGACATAATTTATCTTGATGACTAGATAAAAGTAATTTGCCACTGCTTTCTTCTAGAGTTATTTTTTAATCGTATCGGTGTAGTTTGGAGCTTTGAGATTTTTTGATGGCCTCTGGTCCAAATATAAATTGATTGATTGTTTATGTGCCATGAGTTTGTTTTCTACTCTTAGTACATAGATTTTGTCCATAATAAGCTTTCTCCAACTAGGTCCTTCAGATCCTCAGTGGTACCCCATTAACTCCATTCTTCTTGCTGCTGCTTCTTTGTGTTACTTTTTTCTAGGCATTATAGACTTCAAATACCACTTTATTAATTCAGATATTAATCAAATCCAAACCTTCCTAGCCTTAGAGATCAGCCAAGGTTGCTACGTGCTGCCACTCTTTATGAACTAAATGCATATTGTTTTATTTCTAGTTAAAACAAACTCTTCACAAATAATAACTAAAGGAACCTGCAGAAGAAGAAAAAAAGACAGATTTTAAAAAATTGAAAAATGGCTCTTTAAAGGCATATCAGGACCTCAAAATTCAACTGCCAACCCACTCGGCTAAATGAGGAAACTTGTCTTCTCTTACATTAGACCTGCAAAATATCTTTAAACTAGCCAAAGAAAGAGAGATTAGCATTGAAATCTAAGGAAGAAACACAAAAGAAGAAGAATCCAGAATAAAGAACTGCTTGCAGGAGTTAAAATAAAGCGTAAAATCTCCCATTTTTAGGCAGAAATTTGGTCCCTATAGAATAAAAAGATACTTGAGGAATGAATAAAAACAGAGAGCAATAGAATAGCAAGGCCACAGAAATACATCAAAGTACAAGAAACATAAAAGAGAAAAAAACTGCACAAAAAATGGCTTGAAAAATGAGCTGGAAACAACAAACCCATTGCAGTTCTTGACACACAAAATAAAACATTAACAGTAGAATCAGAAAGGTAAAGTACTGTTCTTGCTATACCCTTCCTAACTAACAAAGCAAAATGCTTTTAGGATCAGGAAAGTCAACATCTGGCCATGTCTTTGATGCTTTAATTGAGTCCCTCTATCTATCTTTTAAGCAATAATATATTCAATTTGATTTCTATATCTAGTCACATCCATATATAGAGGCTTAATTTTGATTGTTTGAAGACTACATTAGTTATGAAGAAGTTCCTGGAGTAGCAGAAATGGATAAATTGGTCCCCTGCTGAATTTGGATTTTTAAAACCGTACAATCCAACTACATTTTCTCTTCTTTTTTTCCATACAATTTTTTATTTTTATTTCTCATAAACATATTTAAGTGTACAGTCTCTTATCCATCATTAATCATTGACCATTTTATCCTTTAACTTTCATTTTTATTTGTTCGGGGTTGCTCTTTTACCATTTCCTCTTCTTTGTTTTACCACAACCTTTCCTCTTCTTCTTCCCTCCTCTTTCTTCTTCTGTCCTTTTCTACTTTCATCATTCCTCCTCTCCTCCCCTTCTACTTCCCCTCCCCCACTCCTCTCTTCTTCCTCCCTTTCTAACCCACTCTCCTACTCTTCTTTCCCCTCCCTTTTCTTCCTCTCTTTTTCCCTCTCTTCTATCCCTTTCTCTCCTTTCCTCTCTTCTCCCCTCCTTCTCTCTCTCTGTTCCTCTCTCCTTTCCCATTCCTTTCTTGTATCCATTTTCAATTTAATCTAGAATGGTATTCGAGCAGCCCCAATTTTCTATTTATATATACTGTATCTTCATTTCAAATTCTTTTTTGTTTAATAATTACATCTGTTTTATCATTCATGTATACTTTTATAGTAAGACTTTTTCTCTTCCCCCCTCCCCCTTTTCCATTTACCTAGGCGTCATCTGAGTTTCTATTCTTTTTATTGTCTTTTCTCTTCCTTGTCTTTTCCCTATCCACTTCCTCTCTCTATCTTTATTTATGTTTCTTTTCTAACCAATCATAAAAACTTCCCCATGTCTTGAAATACATCGATTCCTCTTTATCTTTTATTCTCAGTGTTAATCTATTCATTTCTGCACATTCTAAAATTTTCTTTATTATCTCTCCTTCCAACGGGATTTTGTCTGCTTTCCAGTTTTTTGCAAAAAAAAAAAAATGCAAAAAACTACATTTTCTCTTTTGTGTTCCAACTTCAGCATTCCAGTCTCCAATCCCAAACAGCATGTTCTATCAATTTCAAATTGAATTTGATCGTAGATGCAGATCTCTCTGCATCTTAAGAGCATAAAGCCTACATTTGAATGATCTGTAAGATAAAGGATTGTTCACAAATTACAGTCAATACTATTCAGTCATGAATTGCATTGTAGTGAAGTACTGTTCTTGCTATACCCTTCCTAACTATAAAAGCAAAATGCTGCTTTGTTTTTCATATCCTCAGTAATAAACAGCATGATTTTCTAATTTAAAGTGTCTGATTCGCTGATGTCTAAGAGGCCAATTTGTCGTTGTTTCACTTCCTCTTTCCTGTACTGAGCTTTCCATGGTCATGCTTCTTAATGTTTCACGTTCCTACTGTAATTCTGTCTTTGCAGTTTCAGATTTTCTTTTCCTGTATGGCAACGTCAGCAACTAGATGTCCCAAAGTTTTAATCTGGACACATCATAAATACCATTAGTACTTGAAAAGATCCTCAGCTCTTCCTCAGTAGCATGTAGAGTGTGATCCAACTTGAGGGTCCTATCATTCAGCAATATATTGTCAATAATTTTATATTTTCTTTCCATGTGATATTTTTGGAAAATATACAGGCATATACGTGCCTGCTTGTTTTAACTGGGCATGTGGGATGACCCCCCCCCACGTCTTGGAAAAATACTGCTCAGAGTATGTTCTTTGCTCATCCCTCCCATAAATACCCTCCGCTCCACTACGATGAGACAGTACAGCAGGACTTGGGGAGGGACATACTGGGGCTACCATCTTGTTTTTTCCTAGAATACCTTCTTAAGAATTGTGCTACAACACAACATGGGATTGTTCCAGAGACGCTGTAGGGGAGAAATGCCAGCTGCGATGCTGGCTATTCTTTCCACACATAATTCCCCTGGAATAATGCCATAGAGCGAATGGAAAATATTCCAGACTTGGCAAGAAAAGCAAATAGCAGTATTATTAGAAGAGTTAAGTTTTAAAATATGAGTGAAATTCCTCTGTGAAAGACTGTAGAACAAGAACAGGACAAGAAAAGTTCAGTTAATGAAGCTAGAGTTTTGGTTTTCTAATCAAGATATTATAGAAGACATACTAAAATTTACAAATAATGGCACTGAAAGAGAGTATAGAGTTAGGGCCTGATTTTGAAGCAAGCATCCAGGGTGATCCTCTGGAAATGGTATATTACCAAAATGTTTTCCCTGTGAATTTGTTAAGTCCGGAGGGAGAGCCCTTTAAAACACCAATCATCTACAATCCTATAATATTTAGAGCATATGAATAATAAAATAAAGTTGGTTCAGTACTGATATTTGACAAAGTCCTACCAGGACACAAAGAACTTACATAAACAAATAATGCACTATATTCCCAAAGCCTATGTGTTTTATAAATGCTGACATTTTTATTGTGTGGGACAAGAATTGAATAAGGAAAACTGAATTTGTCATTCAGAGAATGACAAATTGAATAAGGAAAACTGAATTTGTCATTCAGAGAATTTTGGATTTTTTTTTTTAACCAACTTGTTAACTCCCATGTCTGGAGAAAGATTGTTTGGATGACTAAATATAGTATGAAGGAAAACTAATAGTTTCACTCCTCTAGGATCAAGGTATATAGTACTTGATTCCAATAATTAGTTGTAAGATACATGATGACTGTATTTGCAAGCATAGCTCACTAAGTTTTGGCTGAAGAATTGAATTGTTTCTTCATTATCAATTTTTTGTTGGGAAAAAAAAAAGAAACGAACTTGTGATTTTTGGATTCGATGATTAGGAAGGATAGATTATGGAAAGAAGAAAATTATGATGAACCTTAGAGAGGGTAAAACATAAACCAGTGTTAATAACCAGTGTTATTAAGACAATCAGAAGAAACTTCTTTGTGACATTCTTTTTTCTCCTTTTAGTTTTTCACTTATTATTTTTCTTTATCCTTACTTTCAACTTAAAATATATACACTGCTTTTAAACTATTAAAAAGCTTAATAAAATTATTTTAAAAAAATAATTGAATTGTTTCTACTAAAACATTTTCTTCAATGCGATATGATAGACAACTAGAGTTTTATTTATAGTACAATTTTTTTGGTGCATCTGAAAGAAATTATTTAATGCAACAGTTATATGAATGAGTCTTGGTTTTGAATGAATGAGTGGGTTGACAGCTCTAAATTGCATTTTGATTTTAAAAAAACAGGAGCATTGTTATGTGATGATGCAAACACTAAATGACCTGGGACAAATGAATTCCAAAAACTCTTAAGAAACCCAGCAGGGTTGACCAGGCCTGAGCTAGGCAGTTATCTGATATTCATAGAATGTATGAATCTCAATTTAAAATAGAAGTAGAGATCTGCCGCCAGTATGTTGAGTTGCAAATTCTAATGTACATGATGGATTTAAACCTCTTACCTACTTCTACCTAGTATGATGGATGGATTTTTTTTTTACGCAATACAGAATAATACTAAATGGGAAAACTATGGTTTACATTGAACTTTCCTTAAACACTTTCTTTTTCGATGGTGTATTTGCTGTAATGCCAGTTTATCTCCTGGGATTATCTTCCCCATAAAATGGTTTGTTATTTTGTGGAATAACGTAGAAAATTGGGAGTTTACCTCTTAAACTTCCTTCACAGTACTTTAAAATCATGTCCAATCTGCAGGTTTTTTACAATATGGAAATTCCTCAAATTCTATTTAATTTGAATGTACAGCATTGGAAAGCTTTATATTTTAAGTACATGTAAAGTACTTAAGTATGAATTACTATGTTTGAAGTGATGATGGGGATTTGTATGCAGCTATAAAACATTAAGTGTTACTGATACATAGGAATTTTAAAATACACACTTGGTACTATAACAAAATGTGGCAGATATGTTTACTTAGTAACTAAATTGGCAGTAACTCTCTGTACCTGGTGTAACACCAGATCTTATTTCTAGTTCATGGGTAAGAATTAGTCCTTACTCTATTCAAAAACTTAAGGTTCATTCAGCTTTTAAAGTGTTCATATAATGAAAAAGTTTAGTGAGTTTCATTAAAAAAAATTTCATATTCCATATTTCTGTGTTCAGTTTTCCCGGATCAAAATATTTTGAAATATAATTCTTAATGTGAGAACTACATTACAGAATTGGGGAAAATATATAAATCAAAGAGGAGTTGTATTCCAATCCCTTTATTTGTCCACAAAGTGCAAGTTAGCTAATATTATTTAAACACAATATAAAAAACCAAATTAAATATTTGTCCTGCTGAAATGACAGCTGCACAAACATTGTGTACCCATAGTTTGGATAAGATGTATCCAATAATAGATACAATATAGATACAATAAAATATCTATATGACAGCTTCATGCTTTCCTCCCAGTGACCAATTGCAAGAAGCTATCTTATTCTGGCTTGCAATGCACCATGCAGTATATTCAGGGGTGAAATCCAGCAGGTTCTGACAGATTCTGGAGAAGCGGTAGCAGAAATTTTGAGTAGTTTGGAGAACCGGTAGCAGAAATCTTGAGTACTTTGGAGAACCGGCAAATACCACCTATGGCTGGCCCCAGAGTTGGGTGGGAATGGAGATTTTGCAGTATCCTTCCCCTGGAGTGGGGTGGGAATGGAGGTTTTGCAGTATCCTTCCCCTGCCACGCCCACCAAGCCACACCCACAGAACCGGTAGTAAAAAAATTTGAATTTCACCACTGAGTATATTCCAGTGTTAAAAGTCAAGCTGCTTCTGTTGGAGAAAGTATAATGAAGTCAAGGAAGGTTAAAAATGGTGATCATGTGACCATGAGACTTGTTTGACTGTCATAATTCGGTGCCAGTCGCCAAGTGCCTTGAATTGCAATCATGTGACTGCAGGGCCACTGCGACAGCCATAACATCAGGTACTTTCTGGACAAAGTCTCCTTGTTCAGTGCCATTATAACTTCAAACAGTTGCTGAACAAGCAGTTGCAAAATGAGGACTACCTTTAATAGAATTGTTTGAATGTTGGGGGATTTAACACAGCCCAGATACTTCACATATGTTTATATCATTAATGTTACAAAAAAAATTGTATCAGAGGAGAATTACAACTGAATCTGTTCATATATCCAGGCAGTACACAATTACTGATTTCAACATATGCAAACTATGACCAAAACATTTTAGAATTAGTTAGACATGGAGAGTCATTCCATTGCAACTGTATGAGCTGCCAGAGTCAAGGGCTTTATTAAATATATAAGTATTAAAAGTCTAATTGATTTAACAGCATTTAAGCTTCTACTGATATCCATGAAGTTTATAAGTCATGACTGCTATTGTAATGCTTATCATGAATAACAGATATAAGGTGTTTGGGGTATTTTTAACTGATCAAAATTTACTTTGATTAAGTTGCAACAATTGGGTTAATTGACTTCCAATAGAGTTGGAATTATTGCAAGCACAGTCTTACATTATTTAAATTTCTATTTAATTCATTTATCACAACAGTAGATTTGTGTTCTGCAGATACTAATTGAGTTTCCTACTCATTTGAGGCAAACAGCGGGGAATAAACAAACCCTTCTCTTCCCTCCCCCCAATCTCTCCCTCCCTCTCCCCATTGCTCTTCTATAGATAATACTACTTCTAAGTCATGCAGGTTAAGTCATTATTTGCTACTTAAATGCATGTTTTGCAATACTTAATTTTGTGTTCGATAACATCTGCTCTTTAAAAAGATGCTAACTCATTTGAAGAAAACAAACCCTATACTGAAATTTCTTTAAGGCCTGGTGAATTACAAGTAGAACTTGGAGGAATCTTCCATTTATTGGCTTTGAATGTTTCATACTGATTATCTGACAAATCCTGATCAGCCCTTTTAAACTCTTGCTCTTTGGAGTTCTTAAACTCGGTACTGAATAGGAATCGTCATAAATGCTGCTTAATAAACTGTTTCTCTGGCTGAAGCTGATTTTTGAAATGAGCAAAACAAATGCAACCCCTTTGTTCACCAAGACTATGCTTAAACTTTGATCAGTTGTAAGACCTCAGCAGTTTACTTGGACTCAATGTTGATGCCAGCCCTTGGGCTTATTTTAGAAAAGTGGCTCAACATGGAAACTACTATTCAATTTTTGCATCATTGGGGCCCAAGAAAAACTGCAGTTTTGAGAACCCCTCATATGTACAGTATAGCCAAGACTGAGCAAGCCACTTGTAGCCCAATGTTCATATGTTGCAACCTTCCAGATAGATAGCAAACCCTGGTAACTGGGAAAATTAGGAGGATGTTTAGTGCCTGTTTACCATCACATTTAGCTTAGTAAGCCACTAATTATGCAGTCCCCCTTTCATCTATAGTCATCCTTTTCAAAGTAACATGTTTTTGTAGATCTTTAAACATGTGCCAAAAAGTGCAGTTATCTTATGCATTTTAGTAACTAAGTACAAATAGTATTTACCACATGCATAGTTGTGGATGACGCCAGTGGAAAAAAGGATCAAGTGTCTCATTGACTAGGATATGGTTACACTAAACACAATGGAGCCCTACAGAGATGCATAACGCAGGGTGTCCATAGCTGTACAAAAGGACCGGGGCGGTTATTGCAGAACGCAGCCTCCTGCAGAACATGTAATGCATAAAGAAAACACAGAGTCTGCACAATACCCACTATTTGTGCCAATGAATGAAGAGTCCTTATGTAGTACTTTGCTCAGGCGAAGTAGAGAATCATTTCCCCAGAACGTGCATAGTGCAAAAATAACAACCGTGGGGAGGGAGGGAGTCTAGGGAGCACAAACAATCACCCTCATTCATGCCCAGGAAGGGGAAATCCACACATTCTCTGTGATATCATTGTTTCCATTTGTTTATTTATTGTTCTCATACATTAACAAATTCATATTGCTGCTGAATTTAGTAAATCTAATAGAATTGGCTTGATCTGTGAAACGTTTGTGAGGGCAAATCTTTATAGATAGCTTGGGACGCTCTGAAATATTAGATTAACTTCAGCAAGAAAGAAAACACTGTGGAAAATTGGTTGCCCAGGGTTATACCAGTACTGCTGGGAAAGTCTTAGCAAGTAGAATTTCTAACGATACAGAAAATTCTGTGTATGTTTGAGCAAAGAGCCGTTAAATCCCAAGTCCGACTTTGCATGGAACAGATCAAATGCACATAGCAGTCTTGGTGGTAGAGCTGTGTGCAGTGCCTTGTTCCTTTTGAAAGCCACGCTCAGAACAAATCAGAGCAAATCATTCATTCATCCGACATATATCCCACCTTCCCTCCAAAATCTGATCACAGCATACATATTGCTCCCTCCTTTATTTTTCCTCGGATCAGCTAAGGGTGATCTAGTGAACTTCTGTAACCGTGGATTGGAATCTTGTCTTTCTGGTTCTAGCTCATCATGTTAACTACTCGACATAGATAGAATAGAATAGAATTCTTATTGGCCAAGTGTGATTGGACACACAAGGAATTTGTCTTGGTGCATACGCTCTCGGTGTACATAAAAGAAAAGATACATTCGTCAAGAATCATAAGGTACAACACTTAATGATAGTCATAGGCAATAAGCAATCAAATCATATTAGGAAACAGTCAATATAAATCGTAAGGATACCAGCAACAAGGTTACAGTCGTACAGTCATAAGTGGGAGGAGATGGGTGATAGGAACGATGAGAAGATTAATAGTAATGCAGATTTAGTAAATATAAACATATTTATATAAATAATAAACATGTCGGAGAAGGATGCTGGACTGTATGTGCCATGGATTATCAGCCCAACTATTATTCTTATACCTCCACAATATTCAGCATTCAGCTGGCATCTCAAATAATAACTAAGATGCAAATCTGGTGACCTCTTTGTGTCATAAAAATGAGATTCAGGATTACAAGAAAAGGATATAGCTTTAAAAATAGGGACATAACCTACCTTTTTAATTGCTTGTAGCTTTCATTCAAATTTCTTTCTTCTTAAAAAAACATCCTAACAGTTGTGAACCTGTATTCAAAACATGTCCTATGCTATAAAGAGCTAAAGTAAACAGAAATAAATGTGAACGCCAAAGAGATAAATAGGTGGATCATACAAAAAAGAAGACAGTTTTTATTGCAACTTTTCTCTCTTTTTTTGCTGCAAATACAAATAAGTGGCAAGATTTTCCAAAACTGTTATGCAAAAAATGTTTCTAATAGGAAGACTGGCTGATAATGGTTTTCAGCTTAGGTTCTATATTTTTTCCCCTGATATTTTATTTTTGCATCATTTTTCAGCTGCTCAGAATCTGTGTGGAATTCAGTGGCATATAAATTACAGAAATATTTTTTTGAATGAATAATATCTGTGCATTCTTCTGCAAATTAATCTGGAGATTAATTAAATAAAAAAATTAGTAAGCAAGGATGAAAGACTCGTGAATGCACATCTCAAAATAATAGCCTGGAGGCAGGCTGATATATTTATTTCTACTTTTTCTTTTCTTTTCTTTTTTACCAAATCCAGTTCAATCAAGTATGAAGCTATCAGTCTGAGCCATGTCCAAGATTCAGATTAAAAAGAACAATAAGTAAAAGCTAGGCTGACTATGGTGTGGCAGTCCCATTCTTTTATCTTACATACATTATTTCTTCCTGTCTTAAGTAATTCTGGTATTCTATGTCTACTTAATAAAATTAAACATTAAATTAAAAATTTAAAAAAATAAAAAACATTTAAATTAATAAAAAAAACAATTGCTACCAACTTGCCTTCCATTGAGGACCTGTATACTGCACGAGTCAAAAAGAGGGCTGTGAAAATATTTACAGACCTCTCACATCCTGGACATAAACTGTTTCAACTCCTACCCTCAAAACGACGCTATAGAGCACTGCGCACCAGAACAACTAGGCACAAGAACAGTTTTTTCCCCGAATGCCATCACTCTGCTAAATAAATAATTCCCTCAACACTGTCAAACTATTTACTAAGTCTGCACTACTATTAATCTTCTCATCATTCCCATCACCCATCTCCTTCCACTTATGACTGTATGACTGTAACTTTGTTGCTTGTATCCTTACGATTTATATTGATATTGTTTCCTGATTGCTTATTTGTATCCTATGACTATCATTAAGTGTTGTACCTTATGATTCTTGATGAACGTATCTTTTCTTTTATGTACACTGAGTGCATATGCACCAAGACAAATTCCTTGTGTGTCCAATCACACTTGGCCAATAAAAATTTCTATTCTATTCTATTCTAAATTAGAGATTCCCTTTGTAGCCATATGGAATAACTGTACCATTGCTAACAGCAATATTCTAGCAAAAGCTAGTGGAAATACAAAGTTTCTTACTTTAAGCTTATACAGCGGTACCTCGGTACGCGTCCTTAATTGGTTCCAGGAGACATGATGAGTACTAAAAAAGATGACAAACAAACTATTGACTTATCCCGTGACACTTTGTTTTGGCTGGGCTGGACTCCCTATCTGTCCCTTTTCTTATGTCAGTTACCTTCCCAGCATGGCTGACTTCCTGTCCGCCCTCTGCGGCTGTCCCACACTTTCTTTTGCAGCACATCAAGTACCAAACAAACAATGAGTACCGGGACAACATTTTTGCATCAAAATGCATTGAATACCAAATTTGATCAGTTTTGAAGCAACCGAGCACCAAGGTACCTCTGTAATTTCAACAGCCTTCCAGAATTGCTTACATTAAAAAAAATAACCCTGAATTTACATTCATTTTTACAAATATTTCCCCTGTGTTTCAAGAAGAGATATTCTTCATGGTCATGCATTTTGGCACACAATGTGATCTCTTTGAGTTGCAAAGATCACTGCCTTTTAAATACATTTCATGTTTTGTACTAATTCCTTGAGTTCTTTTTAAAATTTGAATGTACCACATTTCTATCCTTACTTTTTAATTCTTTAATTCTGCCGGTATTCCAAACCAAAATTTCTGCTTCAGGTTCAAATTATTTTCAGAATGATATCTTCATATGAAGTTCTGTTAAAAGGGACCTTCAGCTGAACAATAGCAGTTCCGTGGTATAGATATAGGATGGATAAGAATGTGAAATATATACATATATATCTATTGAAGTTCATAGATATATATGTGAACAAGTTTTATCTATGCATAGAGACATAGATACGGAAATTTGTCTAGTACACATATAAGTACTCTCTTCCAAAATTAGAAAACTATTTGATTGGCTTGTGCTGATATTTCTTGGCTCAAAATTCACTGGCGGCAAAGCTGATATCTGAGTGTAATAGATATGAGTTGCCCACCTCTAGGGCTACCAAATGGTATCAAGTCTGAGATTAAAAATGCACTAAACAATCTTCTTCCTCCCTCGGATTAGATGAGGTAGAAATTCAAGTGTGTTAATAGCTGGCTTAACTGTCCTCTTAAGTCAATGACTAACTGGCTTCCCAGGAATAATTTCAGAATGGCATGTAAATGTGTGAACTTGAATTCTCTGGCTTCTTGCAGTGGAGCCTGAGCAGAGTTCAGGACGGCTCAGTGGACACCTTCTGCAGCTGCCTGTAAAAAATATTTTTCTAAATTTAGGAAGGCTGTTCCATTCCAGGTGTGGCAGCTTGTAAATAATTGCTTGTGAATTATCACAAACATCAAAAGGCCAGCTGCTTCAACAATGCTTCAAAGGACATTTGTAGGACTGAAAATTATACGTTTCTCTTTTGCTAGTTTTTCATAACTTTCTTGATTATCACCTTGGCTATTAAAAGGACTGTATGTGTGAAATGGGCCTATGACAATTTGCCATGGCCAACTTGCCACGGTCAACTCATCGCAGGACAATTCGCTGTGAGACAAGAGTTACACTAATATCAGAGAAATGGTGGAATAGAACCATGTTTAAAAAGGATGCAAAAGGAGAGTTAGAATGAAATGTGAATGACAAAAATTAAAATATTTTTTTGTTTATTTTAAATAATTGAATTGAATTGTTAAATTGTCCCATGGCGAGTTGTCCCGCAGCAAGTTGGCCGTGGCGAGTTGGCTGCAGCAAGTTGTCCCATTCCAGTGTGAAACAATTCTATGAAGCATAGAAAAATGGACTGCACTTTCAGGTTCAATCTCCAGAAGGTGGTTCAGTGCAGAGGTGGGTTTCAGCAGGTTCTGACCAGTTCTGGAGAACCGGTAGTGAAAATTTTGAGTAGTTCGGAGAACCAGTAAATACCACCTCTGACTGGCCCCGCCCCCATCTATTCTCTGCCTCCCGAGTCCCAGCTGAAATTGCAGTAAACTTCCCCTGGATTGGGGAGGTAATGGAGATTTTACAGTATCCTTCCCCTGCCACACCCACCAAGCCATGCCCACAGAACCGGTAGTAAAAAAATATGAAACCCACCACTGGTTCAATGCACACAAGAATGCAAACATAACTTACTCTGCAACATCTTAAAAGCAACCACATATGTTCCCAGAATTCTACAGCAGCTGTTATATGAATCTGGGGAAAGATGTGACTGCTTTAAAGTGTTAAAGATAGTTGCTACATATGCATGCCCATATTGAGACTGAATATAAATAGTCCTCAACTAATGATCATAACTGAGTCCAGCATTTCTGTTGCTAAACAATAAGTGAATTTTACAACCTTTTCTTTAACCACAGTTGTTAAGTGAATCAACTTAACCGTTGATTTTTCAACTCTTAAATTAGTAACAAGATTGTTAAATTAATCTGGCTTCCCCATTGACTTTGCTTGTCAGAGGGGCTGCAAAAGGTGATCACATGACCCAGGGACACTGCTACTGTCATTAATATGAGTCAGTTGCCAAGGGTCTGGATTTTGATCATGTGAACACGGGGCTGCTGCAACAATCGTACGTGTGGAACACAGTCACAAGTCATTTTTTTTCAGTGCCATTGTAACTTCAAATGGTCACTAAGCAAACTGTTATAAGTTGAAGACTATCTGTATGAGCATTTCATGGCTGAGTTTACATTACATAGTATGCAAAACATACTTTTGCATTACTTTCTGTCTTCCTCATCTATGGAACTTTGCTTTGGGTGTATGTGTATGTAATGTATGTGCCTTTGAGTCAGGGTTAGTTCATGGCAATTATGTAGGCAGTCCCTGTGGTTTTCTTGGCAAGAAAAGTGGTTTGCCATTGCCTTCTTCCTGGAGCTGAGAGAGAGGGACTGGCCCAAAGTCACTCAGCTGGCTTCATATCTAAAGTGGGACTAGAACTCACAGTCTGTCAGTTCTACTCTGATACTTTGACCACCGTACCAACTGCACTATATCTGGCTCTCTGATGGATCCTTATTAACTTGTCTTTCACATACTTGTTACACTGTGCTTATATATTCAGCTGTTATATGATCAAATGAATCCTCCAATGCATAGTTTTATAAGTGAAGGAGGAGAATGGTAGGTAGTATTCCAATTGGTCAATATGTTCTAGTATTTATAGTTGCAGTACACACTACATCAGACACATTTCTTGGATTTAAGTGCAACTTCAGTTCTACACACACACAGGGAAAGGAAAAATGACCAGAGGTAAAAGCACATATTGCTTATCAAGTGCTATGAAAGCGAAACATTTTCCATATAGAATCAAGTGTGATTTTTAATCATATGTGTCTGGATTTGCTCTGTTTTTATAATTACAATAGCCAATTCACCTTACTTCTTTATTCACGTGATCTTATAGATAATTCACATATCTGAGTTTGTTTTTATATTAAAGATGGGACGAATATTGCTCTTAAGTTATATGTTACAATCAACACCAGCTATCTTTTCCTGGATGAATGTAAACAGTAAACAGATTGGAAATATATTAGTTAAGAAAGTTGTAGATATATATATATCTTACATGAACAAAAGTTGAACTAGACAGACTCCAATTTTTTTACAACTCTGATCTTAGGTAGCCTGAGGACTTCAGCCAGGCTACAATCATTTGTCTCATTGGCCCTGAGATTTCAGGTATGATAAGCATATGCTAAGTACCTTGGAGCAAATTTTGAATAGAATGGATCTACTCACTCATAGATACAGCTTTTTTATGGTCTCTCATATCATGGTGTATATAAATTGGAAAGCAGGTCTTTAGTCTAAAAACTGAAAGATGTAGCAGGAAGAACCGATGCTATCTCAGACAGTGGTGGATAGGACAAGGAGTATGGCTGTTTGATGCTATGGGTTAGAAATGCCTCCAGTGCAGTAATTCAGAAATGGCAGTTTTGATGTGGAGAGGAAGAGTATAGTTTGCAATCATGACATTTATAACTTTTCGAGTTTGTAATGAATGCCGCTGTTACTCAATACATGATAACATGCAAAAAAAGCTCTAGCTTTTTTTTCCTCCTTTATCTCTCAATCTTTTTTCTGTACATTTCTCTACCCAACTTGAAGGTCAATCAGAAGCACTAATTAACAGTGCCTTCTGAGATGCATATTTGCTTTTGCATGTAATCACTAGAATATTCCCCGTTTCAATCAGCCCCCTCTGGAACTGAAGCAGATGCTCAAAGGAGCACAAGTACCACATATTTCTTTTCATATACAAATCCCATTTCATGTGTGCATTATCAAGTAAATCAAATTTATTCTCAGGTGTTAACAGCAAAGCTAGGAAGATGATGTGTTACAATCAGTATTGAAATACATAATCACTATAATTACATTTAAGCTTTGCAGAGCACAATCAAAGCTGTACTTGGTGAGTTCTGTGGTGTTTACCCTCCCTCCCCCAATGTGCAGTTGTACACTATATAGATGTTGCAAACTTTGAAATCAAAACATTATGAAATCAGAAGGTATAATCTAGATTCTAGAGTGTCCTACATGCATACGTATGAGTGTGCATGATATAATCAACATTTTATGGGGCCTTCTGATTAAGTTTTGGAGAGGTGTTAATACTGTTATACAATTTGCTGAAACATGTAATTGAGACTGTGTAGAAGACTGTATTGAGCCAACATTTACAGTTTTCTGTTTCACCCCGTCCTCCTCCTGACCTCCCTGTGTTTAGCCAGGAGATCAAAAATTAAGGCTATACTTGTATTCACTTGAATGAAACTCTCTCGGAGGAAGAAGATTGGGATAAAAATGTATGCATCCAATAAGCATAAGGAATATGGTCAGCATGTATTGTATAATCTGCCATCTATATGGTTTTAAAAGAGCTGAAACCACTTTGGATATATTGGTTTCTATAAATCAGAGGGGCTATTGTTGTAGTCATGGGGCTGATTCAGTGAATCTGAAGAATGTCAAAGAGTCAGAACCTCAAGCCAAGTGAGCTCAGAAGGTGTCAGAAATTGAAACAGTGAAACAAGTGAAACAGACTCACTGGTATCTTGTTCAAGATCAAGTTTTAGAATCATAACAATTCTAATTGTTGTGATTTAAGTTTAAGATACGGGAGGATGGGTCTATGGATAAACAAGCGTCTTCAATTCAAAACGTACATCATGTTAATGGTTTACATCCATCTGTACCTGTTAATTTAATTGGAGAAAGCAGATCTGGGGATCAGTAGAGAGCTTTTTCTTTCTTAAAAATTCATGTATGTTTTGGGCAAAATTGAAGATAAATTTTCAGTCACCCCCAATGTGTAAATAATAGGAATCAGGATCATCTTACCTGCTTCCTCAAATCAATACTTTTTTTTTTCAATATCAACTCCAAATTACATAGTTAATATAATATGTGTTTTTATTCTTTAAACTGTTAAACTGGATTTATATTTTTTAAATGAAAATTAAGGGCTAGTACTTTAGTCTGCAATATACCAGCTTCCTATATTATTATTGATATTATTAAAGTTAGGTAGGCAGAGAATCTGATGGGCAGCAAGGCAGGAAATCCTGGTATAGTACGTTAACCACTAACGATAATAAATCAAACTCAATTATCAGTAAAGCCTTCTAGAAGCTAGGTTTTCATCTGACTTATTTTGAGCAAAAGCTACTAGAAAAAGAAGTCAAGTCTTTATGAAGGTTTTTCCTTATCTTCACAGTATAACTTTCCTGATGACTTTCAGAATGACTGGGTAATATTAGAAACAGCATTCTGCAGCACCTTGCCAAACATTTGGTATAATCTGGGTTGTGGTGTCGGAAAATTCATTTGGAAGAAGTTCATTTTGATCCATTACTGCATGAGGAAATAAAAATGGGCTAGAGAACTCAGCCCAACTCAGAAGGGAAGGAAGAAAAAAAAAATCTGAACATCACTGAAGTCCTCTGACAGAATAGGCAATTGTGTATCTTCCTCTCCCTTGTACTTTTGCAAACCAAGGGAGCATTGTAGGTGTGTGCATCCAACTCCCTCTGCTGCTGCTTCCTTTGAATTGCTTCAAAATGACATTCTTTCAGTCTTCTTCCTGGTTTCACTGGGTTTATTTATTTGCTACATGTATATCTCTTCTTTCCTCTCAACGTACAGAGCACTCCATTCTCCAATAACAAAACATCAGAATCAATGTGTTCCAGGATTTCAAGCAATGCATTGCATTCAGTCAACTCCCCACAGGTTTCCAAGTTTTATTCTATTTCATTTTTAACCAATGATTCTTCAAGAAAAAAATATTTGCATTTGTTTTCCCCTACATTTCACTCATGCAGACTTTATATTTATAGTGTTTGTGTATATGTGTGGTGTGTGCTTGATTAATTTTTTTTCTATTAAACGTTCCCAATAAAAAGATACGCTCAGTTTTCATGATTTCATGGAGAGGTTGGTGGTGTTTTCTTGGAACAATACAGAAGGTGATTTGCTGTTGCTTTCTAAGAAGCTTTTTCATCTTCCCAGAGCAGTTTCTGCTCTGACATTTTCTGAAATTCTCCATCGAAGAACTAATTAGTTTCAGTCCTGCTTAGCATTTTCAAAATCAGCCAAGGTCAATTATAGGATTCACCTTGTGGCTGCTTTGAAAATGTAATTTTATCTAATACAAGTACAGGTAGTCCTCAACTTATGACCACAGTTGAGCCCAAAATTTCTGTTGTTAAGTGAGATATTTGTTAAGTGAATTTTGCCCCATCTTACAATCGTTCTTGCCAAAGTTGTTAAGTGAATCACTGCAGTTGTTAAGTTACTAACCCGGTTGTTAAGTGAATCTTGCTACCCCATTGACTTTGCTTGTCAGAAGGTCGCAAAAAGTGATCACATGACCCTGGGACAGTACAACCATCATAAATATGAATCAGTTGCCAAGCACCTGAATTTTGATCACACGATCATGGGGATGCTGCAAAGGTCATAACTCTGGAAAATGGTCATAAGTCACTTTTTTCAATACCATTGTAAATTTGAACGGTCACTAAATGAACTGTTGTAAGTCGAGGACTACCCACAGTCCTTGCTTAATAACCACAATTGGGACCAGAATCTTGGTAATTGAGCCAAGTAGTTGTTACGTGAGATGTTCGGATAACTGCGTCACTCAATGACTAGGTTGCAACATTCCCAGTTGCAGAAACTATTCTCCCAGTTGCAAAAACTATCTCATAGGTCGGTAAATGAACACATCAGTCATTTACCTTGCCCACTTCTTTCTCAGCTTATACATTCAATCTCGCCACTATGCAGACTGTCTTTTATTGCCTCTAAATTTCATCTCACAAGATGCTGGAAGACCAGATAAAAACAGAATCCAAGCAACCACTAGGTGGCAGCAAATCAGTAAGGAAGAATTCAGCTGTTTTCTGGCCTCTGTTGGTTGTATGGATTTTTACAACACACCTAGCTGTGTTGATGAGAAGATCAGACAGAAGATCAAACAGAAAGTGAGTGTACCAAGGGATGGAAGTGAACTTTTAAAAAAGTCCAAATTGCCAGACATTACCTCAATGTCTAGCATTAGCCTATATGGCACTTTTTCAGTCTTTCTCAGTTTGGCGGCTCTCTTGCTATGTTTGGACTACAACTCCCAGCCATCATGGAGGAATGGTGGCTATGAATTTTGTGATATATGATCCCAAACCATTTGGGGTGGGGCATCAGTTTGGGATATAGTGATATAACATTATATAGTAAGTATTTCCTTTCAGTAGTCCAAAATCTCTCTGCCTTTGGCTTAGTGGACAATCGATGTCTAACAATACTACGCATAGTGGCACGTATATCTGTTAGCAGTTTTTGTTCCATGCTTGAATTTGTAAATGTCTAATGCCTGTATATTTCCAATTACCTGATTCCTCATCCAAAATAAAAAAAATGCAAAATCTTAATTCTCCTTTACCTTATTCTGTTCTGTACATGCTTCATCTTTATTTATTTATCAAATTTCTACCCCACCTATCTCACCTAAGTAACTCTTGGCAATCAGTTTACTGGAGGTTTTTTTGTTTTTGTTTTGTTTTGTTTTTCTGAGAGGCAGCTAGCAGTACTATACAGTATTCCAAGTCAGTGTGCCAAAAATATATGCATTGTGAGAATGTAAAAGCCACTTTACTCAATAGTTAAGATACCAGGCTGGGAACTGGGAGATGGTGAGTTCTAGTCCTGCCTTAGGCATGAAGGCTGCTGGGTGATCTTGGGCCAGGCACTCTCTCTCAGCTCTAGGAAGGAGGCAAGAGCAGACCATTGCTGAAATCTTGCCAAGAAAACCGCAGGGACTTGTCCAGACAATCACCAGGAGTCAAAACTGAGTTGAAAGTACACACATACCACACACTTGTTGGAACCTTGAAAGTTTTGTTTCTAATCACTTTCTTAAGGATCACTTAAAAGTGTAGTTACATAGTTTTACATAGTTTTTTCAAGTCAGTATTTCATTTCTTACACTGTAGAATGAACATTATGTAATAAACACAAAAGAAATGTAAAGGAAAATGTTTAATAGCCCATTGGTGGTGTGTTACAACCACCATTTGATATAGACATAACATAAAGATGCTTGGATGTTACCCCATTATGTGGTCCCAAGATACACATCCAGAATGTGTCTGAGGAATTGCGCCACATGAAGTTAAGCAGGATAGTTTTTCTGCTCCTTCTCTCATGGTATAAAGTACTGTACGTGCATTTTAATTCCCACTTCATTGCTGTTAAAATAAAAAGAGCTGAACATTTTCAATCCAGTTCATGGTGATAGTTTTTTGTTTCTTCCTAGCTTTTTTTTTTTTTCCCCTGCAAGTGCAGGGTCCATTTTTTCCAGATCCACTGAGTGCTGATTTATTAATTATGGCAGGAATTGACTGACAGGCTTGTTGCCCAGGCCTGATCTTAAGGGCTGAGAAAGAGTGACCGGCCCAAAGCTACCCAGCTGGCTTTAATGCCTTAGGTGGGACTAGATCAGGGGTGAAATTCAGCAGGTTCTAACAGGTTCTGGAGAACCAGTAGCAGAAATCTTGAGTAGTTCGGAGAACCGGCAAATACCACCTCTGGCTGGCCCCAGAGTGGGGTGGGAATGGAGATTTTGCAATATCCTTCCCCCGGGAGTGGGGAGGGAATGGAGATTTTGCAGTATCCTTTCCCTGCCACGCCCACCAAGCCATGCCTACCAAGCCACACCCACAGAACCAGTAGGGAAAAATTTTGAATTTCACCCCTGGACTAGATTCAGTGTCTCTTGATTTTTTTTTTTTAATTTGATTTATATGCCGCCCTTCTCCGGAGACTCAGGGCGGCTTACAATGCGTTAAGCAATAGCCTTCATACTTTTGTATATTTTATACAAAGTCAGCTTATTGCCCCCCCAAACTGGGTCCTCAATTTACCTACCCTAGAAAGGATGGAAGGCTGAGTCGACTTTGAGCCTGGCAAGATTCGAACTTACTTTAATTGCAGACAGCTGGTGTTAAATTACAGTGCCTTTGTCTGCAGAGCTATCCAGGCTCTTTTTCTAGCCTGGTGCCTTACCCTACTAGACCAAACTGGCTATACGTTGGTGATAGGATTTTAATTTTTAAATAAGGTTGGTCTCTAACTGAAAAAGTTGTCCATGCTTGTTTTAGTGTAGCTTATTCTGTGAGACTGTTTCATGGTTGATATGAAATCTTTGTTACGGTAGTTAATTAATTCCTATATGTGTGTTTTCTCTATCGGTGTTATACTACAGTTAACCATTTCCAGAGTACTTTTATAAATATAAATGCACATTAGGCTTTTTCTCAGTTACTGTACCTAACAGCCTTGGGTAATTGGATTGGAAAACGTGTACTGCATTCAGAGTATTGGTTTTCCATTTGTAAACACGGCACCCTGCTTGTGGACTACCCAGAGGGAAACAGGATGCTTGGATTGCTTAATTCTTTGGTATGATCCAACAGGACTCATTTTTTATGCTCTCAATACCTTTAGCTCAAAGGCAGAACTTGAATTGCTTATTGACTCGAAAAATGCAGGGGGCTTCTCTAAGGTAAAGCCTAAAAGGTAAGAAAGCAATCTACTGAAATATTGAGAAAAATTGTTAAAAGGATCTTAACTGAGGAGCGGGGGGGGGAGTAGTGAGTCTAAGCAGAGCGCCTGAAGTAACACACAGTTCCAGAGCTTTGAAGCAACACAAGACAGGGTCCTTTCCTGTGTACCCAGTAAACTGAAAGTGAGAATATCCATCTGTCTGTGCACCTTTGTGCATATGTACTTAATTCATTGGGGGAAATTTCCAGATACCACGTGTAAGATTTTTCCTTTAAGAGTTCAGTCCTGTGGCTCACTATTGGTAAATGAGTATTGAACATAGTTGTCTGAATCTGCTTTTCATGTGTAGGAGAAAGAAATAAACTAACAATGCTTAGCTGGTAGTGGGGAATGTGAAGAATTAAATCTGTGTAGGCTGGCAAGCTGCAGATCACGGGCTAGCAAGCTGTTTGTCACACAGAATTTTCCATTGGCAGACAGCTGTTGAAGTCTTGCTAGCTTAGCCACCTGTCAGACAGTTCAAGCACACTTTTTAAAAAAAATTAGATTCATAGTCTGTTGTGTAAGCCAGCTATTGTGAAATTTTTTTCCCAGTTATGTGTGTAGAATCAGTGAAACAACATTGGCTTTGATAATGTAATCACACTGGTTCTTCTGGTGGCCTTATGCAGCAATTTAGCATCGTTCCTAATTTATAAAACTTTTCTACAGGAATACAGTAGCCGATAGTAGTCACTGCAAAAGCAAAAATCCAGGTGCAGAGAATTTGATGTCCAAAGTGGCAGACTTCTGCCCTGCTCCAGTGAAACTGTGGAACAAAGTGACTTCTTCGAATTGCGTATACTTTGTGTAAGCTTCCCTTTGAAAGGAAAAATACTAGTCAGAATTCTTGTGCTGTCATGTTAATCTTTTCCCTAATTGTTCAGAGACATGTTGCTGTTTTATTATTGCAATTCCAGTCCTGATTGCTGCTAAGAAAATTCTGACAAGTTGGCCCTCCCCAGCAGTCTTTCCCAATTGAAATCTATGTTCTACATAACTCAGAATTAGCACTCTTAGGAGAGGCCTCTAAGGAACAGACATGACAAGCAATGTGGCAAGTACCAGACAAGCATTTATCAGGCAGAAACCCCTGTGGAAGCCAGATGTCCAGACTCTCTGCAGCTCAAGCCTATCCAGACTGGCAGTGCCCTGCAATCAGAGTGGAGAGGAATGCCCACAGCAACCTGGAGTGGCCAATACGAGCTGGGCAAATCCCAGTCCCTGCCCGTATCATCAACCACATGGTCAGAGAGAAAGAAGAATCCGATTATTATAATATATGGGATTTATTTTATCAATGGTTAGAGAATAAATATGAAAGTAATGGATAGTAAAGTTAAATAAGTTAAGAAGAGAAATGTTATGATAATAGATATGTTAAGTATTAAGTTTTAATAGTAAACTAAGAGATATAAATAATGAATATGGTGGTAAGCTTTAACTGTTATGACACAAAAAAATTGTACCCAGACGTCACACTGTTTAATGAATGATGGAATGTTTTGTATTAAAAGAAAATAAAAACAAAACAAAACCACATGGTCAGTGAATTATGCTGAATCATATCCAAGGAAAAAAAATTATGTTGTGAGAAGAGACCAAACACTATCTTAAAACTGGAGGTAAGGAGAATTTTAAGTTGACTCAGTATGGGATGGGAGTAATCTACATCATGAAGAAATAGTAGAAAAAAGTAATTGCTGGGGCATGTTTGTGCCATGGTTAGGGGCAAGCGAGGAAAAGCCCTAAATCTGTCTGGCAAAATTGAAAAAGATACAGGTAGTCCTCGACTTACAACAGTTCACTTAGTGACCGTTCAAACTTACGACAGCACTGAAAAAAGTGACTTATGATCATTTTTTACACTTACGACCATTGTAGCGTGGTCCCCATGGTCACGTGATTTACATTTGGCTGCTTGACAACTGGTTACTATTTATAACGGTTGCAATTTCCCGGGGTCACGTGATCCCTTTTTATTATCTTCTGACAAGCAAAGTCAATGGGGAAGACAGATTCACTTAACAACCGCAGTCCTAATTTAAGAATTGCAGCGATTCACTTAACAAACATGACAAGAAAAGTCATACAATGGGGCAAATGTCCCCATTTACTTAGCAAATGTCTCACTTTGCAACATAAATGTTGGACTCAATTGTGGTCATAAGTCGAGGACTACCTGTACTCTATTCTTATTTCCTGCTCTGAATGCATCCCTTTTCACCATTTTGTTTGTCATTAAGTTTCCCGGTTGAGCACTTGTACAACTTTTCTGTGCAACGTTCGATTTGGTCACTTTCACCACACAAAGTACTAAAGGAGTCGAAGTGCCAGTCAAACCGTTTCCTGTGTTGTTCAGTCATTTGTGCCTAGTGGTTTTTAATGTGGTTTCATGCAAAGCTCTGACTCTTGCCAAGCATACTGAAATTTCCTTTTCAATTCTGTATGCATGTGTCGGTGTGTATTTAGAAAGCCACCTTGGCATACTTTTTTATTTGGATATAATT
Source organism: Pantherophis guttatus (assembly GCF_059756535.1). Classification (NCBI taxonomy): domain Eukaryota; kingdom Metazoa; phylum Chordata; class Lepidosauria; order Squamata; family Colubridae; genus Pantherophis; species Pantherophis guttatus. The sequence goes on along the minus strand of NC_142064.1, from coordinate 87,650,393 downwards.
TTGGTCCATTAATTCACAACTCCTTGATCTACATTCAAACTCGTTGTGTTTTAGCTATGTTCTGCTAAGAAATATATTTATGTAGATGCCTAAATAGATGCTTTATAGTCCTAGGGTGCATATTAAAATATTCATTTTCACCCGGGGTGAAATCCAGAAGGTTCTGACAGGTTCTGGAGAACCGGTAGCAGAGATTTTGAGCAGTTCAGAGAACTGGTAGCAGAAATTTCGAGTAGTTTGGAGAACTTGCAAATACCACCTCTGACTGGCCCCAAAGTGGGGTGGGAATGGAGATTTTGCAATATCCTTCCCCTGCCACTCCCACCAAGCCATGCCCACCAAGCCACACCACACCCACCAAACCACTCCCACAGAACCGGTAGTAAAAAAAAATTGGATTTCACCACTGTTTTCACCTGGTTCTCGTTCAGAGAAGTAGAGCAGCCCCTTGAACAAAAGGAATACTTCCTCTGATTTTGAAGACAAACTGATCAGAAAAAGCCACATTCAACTTCTGAGACAATTCTATATGTATAGGAAAGGAATTCCCCATTTCATCTTTCTATGTAAAGTGTGCTCGTTTATTTTGTATGGCTTATTTTGATCCCTCACCCTTCTTAAAACAATGACTCCTTTCAATGTATTTTCCAACAATTTAATTAAGCAATTCACTTAAACAGTAGACAGAAAGCAGTAAAATAAAATAAACGACAGATTATTTTGTTTATGTCATGTTATTTATAAGTAACAATTATTGGTCAAATAATTATAGATTAAATATTCAGGTTCATTACTATTATGAATACAGCACATCTGACTTTTAATGATGCTTGCTATAATATAAGTGACCACTAGATGCCCTTCTGCATTATACTAAAAGAAATAGGGGAGGGGATGGTGTTAATTCAGTAATTAAAATTACCGTAAGATGGTGATAATATCCTAACTTTTCTGACAATTTCTGTAAGCATTGTTTGGATTCACCAAATACTATATCTCCATGCCGAAGGGATCAGGTAGTATGCTTAGGAAAACCCCATCAATAATTTAGAATCTGGGTTATTACTTCTAGTTGCAGAACAGGGTAACAAAAACTACATGTAAAATCATAGAGATCTAATAAGCTATCTTCTATTTAACCTAGCTAAATATGCTTTTTCAATAATTTGGGATATAGTATTCAGTATTTAGGGGACAGCGGATGATGCCTTTTAATGATTAATAGTTGTTGGTCTGAGATATGTACCCTTCTGGAACATGTATATTTTGTTTAAGCATATATTAAGGAAAACATTTTAATATAGCCATAAAACAGGATATAACTGCATTTGTTTTGAAGAGGGATGCTGCTGATTTGAAAAGCAATGCTCCACATTTATTCTGAATATTTCCAAAATGAACAGACAAAAAATTAGTAAATATCCAACATTCTTTCCTCAGGAGACCAACCAAAAATTTTCTTTTGCTCAGGAAAAAAACAAAAAATATTATAACCATGATATCTATTTTTTTAATCTGTGACGCCTAGTTCTCATATAAACCCTCCCAGCCTTTAGGAAAGCCCTGAAGACACAGTTATATTGCTGTGCCTGGAAAATATGAATGTGATGGGGAGCCCTTACGGTGGTTACGTTCAGGTGATGTAAGGATGGTTTCTGCTGCTATCATGATTTTTTGTTTTAAATAGAGTACGACTGGTTTTTATATGTTTATATTTTGGTTTTTGGTTTTATTGGATTTATTTCTTCACTTAGATGAGATAGGTAATCATACAAATTGAAATAACTTTATACCGAAAACACCCATTTGGAAGAATGGATTTGCTTAATGACCTTATGGCTTGCTTAACAACTACAGTGACTCACTTTAGGACTGTCATAAAATAGATCAGATCACATGATGACTTACTTAATGATCTCAACGGCTTTCAACCAAACTTAAGGGCTCAATTGCCGTTAAATGAGGACCACCTGTAATAATAACCATGTTGCAATATCTGGATATTACAGAGTAGAAGGGAAAGAACTGGGGGGGAAAAACCACTAAATAAAAAGACCTACAAACAGAAGTAGAATGACTTGGCAAAGAATTTATTGTATCATTCTTTAAATTTCTGAGACAGCTTAAATATCCTACAGTCATCCATGGAGGCAATATATAATACCATCTCATCAGTCATGCTATAAACAGTGGCTGCATTTTTTTTCTAATACTATAGCAGATATCAAGGAAAGGGGGAGAAGATAGCAATAGCAATAGCACTTAGACGTATATAATGCTCCATAGTGCTTTACCGTGTCAGCATATTGCCCCCAACAAACTGGGTCCTCATTTTACTGACCTTGGAAGGAGGAAAGGCTGAGTCAACCTGAGCCGGTCAAGATCAAACTTGTAGCTGTGGGAAGAGTTAACCTGCAATAGTGCATTTAACCACAGTGCCATCATGGCTCCTATTCTGTTCAGTTCTTTTTTTCATACATGGCCGCTCATTTATTTTTCCCAAACCAATATATATGCTACAAAACTCTTATTCACAGTATTCTTTAAAATGTTGTCTTGCTATTCTCCAGTCAAACAATGTATATATTCAAAGAAAGATGGATGTGTATCAGTAAAAATAATTACAGTAGCATATTATTTAGTGGCCTTTTTTATAAAACATGATCAGTGAAATATGTTCAGTTTGATGGGTCAGGCTACACTGACTCATAGTGCACCATATAAATTGTGTTGGCTTCTTGATCCATTTCTGCTTCTTCTGCAAGAACAAAGACAATGGAAACTATTTACCTTTAGTGAATTTACAGTCAATCAAAATGCTTGTTTCAATGTTGTGCAGTGCTCTCATAAAAAAAGGGATAGGGAACTTTGACATTTATACAGTAGCCTTCCTGGAGTTTGCAAGGGAGTGATAAGTATTGTATGACTCATCCATTTGAGCTGTAATCCCTTTCAGATGTTTGTCAAGGGTCTGAATTGCTATATTACTGTCTCCCTAACCTCTGCCCCTTAGTCTGAAGCAGATCAGAAGCTTGGTCATTAAAGAAAATTCCCTTTATTGAAACTGTCCCACTGTTGGGAGGGCAAGAGTTTTACCCAAGTTGATCAAATTCTGGTTGTTTAGTCAGAAAGTTGTCAGCTGGCTCTTTGTGAAAACCCTGAACATGAAACTACCCCCAAAAAATTCCTTTTTACTTCCCACTCTATTTTGTCCTCTGGTGAAATGCTCTTGACTTGTTAAGGTTTGTAAACCATCTAGGATGAAACATTTGTGACTCAATTTGTATTATGGCTTTTGTTGATGTGAGCAGCATATTAGAAATTCCACTTTGGGGCCTGTTTCCTGTTTGAAACTACAGCTGTGTGTAGCTTCTGACTAAGCTGGCTTTAAAACAGTACAGGTAATCCTTTTTTAGTGACTGCCTCATTTAACAACCATTCTCAATTACAATGGTGATGAAAAAGTAACCTTATAGCCAATCCTTCCATTTACAACCTTCAGGAGTCTGTAAAGCCTAGGAAAGCTGAAGTACAATCATAAACACAGTTGCAGATTCACTTGGTTGCTTTGTTTAGCAACTGAGTTGCCAAGTCCCAATTATGGTTACTAAACAAAGATTACCTATATCATCTTTATTTTTTAGTTCATTTAAGAACTTGGGTCAAATGCTGACAGTTCTCTTAATTGTGTTTAGGAGATCAGGCAAGATGTATGACAGTGACCCTTCCTCCTTGTCTTCCTCCTTGTCTTCCTCCTCTCCTATTTTCTTTTCAGAACTAATCACAGTGAACATCAGATACTGGTATGTGAATTGTTTTAAATACTAACTAGGACAAACTTGCAAGCTAGAATTTGAAAATTCAGATCATAAGTACTTATTGTTCATTCAGTTTTAGATGAAGTTGAATATAACTTAGGTCTAATTTTAGCCAATATTAGTTGAATTTAGATCCCTTCGAAGATAGTGCAATTTTGATTAATTATGATTAACTTTTCATGTTGATTCTACTGCAATTTACATACAGTAGAAGTAAATTTGGAGGGATCCTACGTGTAATTTATTTTCTGCCATTCCTTTGCTTCCTTATCACCTGGTGGCGGAACATCAGAATGTGGAATTTGAGGCACCCAAAGTATGAGTAAAATGTACAAGTTGTTGCAAGTGGAAGAGATAGATATATGTTAGCATTTTCAGTGAATTTTTAGACTTCTCCTGCTTGGACTTTCTCTTTATATGGGATCACAGGAAGTAAATGCTTACAATATTGTCTTTGTGTAACAAAGCTGAAGAAACTTTGGCCCTTAAGTTGTTATTGATGTATAATTTCTAAGATTCTTTCCCTTAAAATATTGTATTCATTCATTAATATATGAAGGCCTACATGCCCCAAGACCTAAGGTGTAATTGTTTCAGAGTTTTAAACAATTAGGGTTAGTCTTTTTGTTTGCAATAACTTGATGCATCATTAATTTTGCATTTATCGGAAGTATCAGATCCCAAGATCCATTTTAAGTTAGCAAAAGATGGAGCAGAGAGGATATAAGGCAGAACAGCTTCTATCAGTTCAGAACTGAAGTCTTATGTCACAGCTCTATAAACAAAAATCAAAAGCAGTTCTACTGATAAGATTGTGAATTCATTCATCTTTTAACTACCACTTTCATTTCACCTTTGGGCTGCAGAAACCAATATCCGAGATCCTTCTGTGATTCATTTATGGTTGCTAATCTATTTTCTCAGAACTGCAGCATAAATTAGATCAAAGCAGAAGCTAAGATTTTTTTTCAGTTTCGCTTCACCCAAATTCTCCTTAGAAAAGGTAAGGGCGGCAACTCACCAGATCTGGTAAATCACTCTCACTTGAGAAAAATTCATGAAAACAATGGCAGGAAACGCTGAAGGGTGGAAACAATCCATGGAGCACAAAATCCACAAATCAAGAAGCTTCCTGATTGGCTTGATTTGCAAGGGACAAGAGCACTTGGAAAAAGCCTTGAAATATTGTTCCACATGGCTGAAATGTTTTTTTCATTACAGAGAATTTGTCACATGCTACCTTTGTAATTAAAAAAAAAACCCCTTGCTTGTACAAACAGAAATGCTTAAGGGGAAAAAATCAAGCTGGCGGAAAGGAGGCAGGATACTGCTGTTGATACTTCAGACTGTCATCTAAAACGGATGGTTTTAAACATCATATGATGGAGAGAAATCCATCCTTGTCTTGGCGTTTTTCCTCTCCCTGTTTACTTCTCTAGTTGCAGTTTGCCTCGTGTTTCTGAATGGGCATTATATTTTCTTGTCTGACCAGTAAAAACTTCATTCCAGCAGCTAGTATTTCTATTTTTCATTATACCTTTGCTCCTTTCATAGCTTATTAGAATGTACCACCTATTATATAGGCATCTATAAGAAGATATCTTCCAGTTCTATTGGAATGCTACTCTGAGAACTCCCTAGAATTTCTGTGTGTAATAATTTTAATTTTCTTCTAAGATATTTCTCATCATGTTCAATGTGTATTGTGTATTGCTTTGGATTCTTTCATATTATTTCCCCAAGTGTTGGTATTTTTTGGCTCAAAAGTTGATCAATATATTAAAAATTACATCAAAACACTTTATACTAGGGCTACCATACTACCATATGGACTTGGAAGCATAGCCTATTGAATAGTGCAACTTACTTTAGAGTAAACATACATAGGATGGGCTGCATATTCTACAATTTTTGCCATTATTTGCATTCCATTGACTCTGACCTTTGTGAGCATATGCTTAAATGACTTAACAAACTCAGAGAAGCAAACATATATGGCTTTATGGTGATTGTAGAATCCAAGGGGAACTTGTAAAAGGGGATGTATTTGATTATTGATCTTATAATGAAATCTACCACAGCTTCTTAAATATGCATGATCTCAAAATTTATGGGTTATAGTCAGTGGTGGGTTTCAAAATTTTTACTACCGGTTCTGTGGGTGTGGCTTGGTAGGCGTGGCATGGCTTGGTGGTCATGACAGAGGAAGGATAATGTAAAATCTCCATTCCCACCCTACTCCAGGAGAAGGATACTCTAAAATCTCCATTCCCTCTCCAATCCAGGTGAAGGATACTGCAAAATCCCCATTTCCTACTGATCAGCTGTGATGTGGGAGGCAGAGAATAGATGGGGGCGTGGCCAGTCAGAATTTTCACTACCGGTTCTCCGAACTACTCAAAATTTCCGCTACTGGTTCTCCAGAACTGGTCAGAACCTGCTGAAACCCACCTCTGGTTATAGTTGAATATTTCCTATCAAATCCATTATCTTTGTCAGGCGTGACATGTGAAATTGGAGCAATCCAACCCATCAAAACTTACCTGCATATATACTATGTGAATCCCAGTTTAGAAGCAGATTTATTTCTGTGCTATTTCTGTTGTTGCAAACGCTAAGAAAGACTTTGGACTTTACAGATGATTTGTTTGAACTCTGATTTGTTTGGAACTATACCTACTGCAGATGAAAAGGACCGTAGAGACATTCCGATGCAGTAGAAAAATTAATGGGCTGTCTTTTGATGTATTAGAGTTTTCTGAGTAATTGTCCCCATCATGATAGCCATTTTGTAAAAACTAGTTACATCCATGGGTGTGACCACAAGATGTCCTGAAAATGTTGATACCCATCAAAAATGATACTATTTCCTATGCATGTATTAAATCTGTATCATAGAACCTGCTGTAGCTAAATCAACAGACAATACTGGGGCTCTGGGTACAGAACTGCATTATTTATAGCCTGTTATTGTACACAATAGGTACTTTTCAGGAAGAATAATATTTATACCCAGACTGCTTATATTCGTAAATCTGTTCTTGAGGATAGGGTTGGGCCACAAGGAGAGACAAAAAGTCGTCCACTGAAACTCCCATGTTATACTGGAGCATAAGTAAACAAACAAATTAGGAAAATCTTTCAAAGCACCTATCAGGGAAGGATTGAATTTTGCAATTGACTTGAATAAATGCATTGCAATTGGGAATTATCTCTAAGTTTGATTTTTTTTCCACCTCAAGCACAAAGTCCAGAAGCGATTTCCAAGTAGAAATAAAAGTATTTGTATTTTTTTTTTCTTTGATCAAAGCAGTCAATTTAGCCATCTCTGCTAATTCTTATTAATTTTTGCAGCCATTCCTCCATTGTGGGGATTGAAGTGTTTGGATCATTAATTGATCATCTTAATTATGAGCTAGTTGCCATGCACCCAAATTGTGGTTACAGATCCAGGAGGACAATGCAATGGCCACGACGTCAAGAACCAGACATAGGTGTTGTGGTCCGCCAGCGGCCTGTGGAGCTGGCAGCAGAGTGGGACAATGAGGAGGTTGGGGAGGAACATGGGCCAGTCCTGGAGTCTGGGGAAGGCTCAGACGAGGGCTCTACATCAGAGGCAGAGAAAGGGCCATCTGGGAGGTACATGCTGCCTCCCAAGCCTCCAGAGTCGGACCTCAGCGAGGCAGAGGAACAGGGGAAGCCTGTTCCCAGTGTGCGCATGCGCAGAGCTGCCAGAAGGCAAGAACAGTTAAAACAAAAGGGACGACTCAGGTCCTAGAGATGATTGGGCCCTCCCATAAAACTTAAAAGAGGCGCAAAGGCAGGTGGGCCTTTGCAGGAAGCAACGTTGTTAATTATGTTCAGTTTAAAGTCTGAAACTCTGTTTGATTCTGGACTCCGTGTGGCTTTGCTAATTAGGTCTTTGGCAGCGTGTCAAGGGAAATAAAGATGGGTGATTATCGGCCTTATCCCAAAGGACTCTTTAAAACTATTTGGGACTTACCTATGAATGAACAGAATTCACAGCTGTTGCAATAAAAGAGGTTTTTGGGACTACTCGTGTGTTTTACTGACTCAGGAAGCCTAGGTCAGAACAATAGGTTCCCTGCCAACATAACTTATAATGGTCACTGAATGAGTGGTGATTAACTGAGGACTACCCGTACTGAAATAATTGGGTATTAGAACTGACAATCAAAGTGGCACAGGGTACCACTTTCCTGAATTTTGGAGCGACAGGACCTCAGATAGAAGGATCTCATGTGAGACAGAAGGTGGGTGAAATACAGATTTTAGGGAAGCTCTGAATCTTAGCCTTAGGAAAACATCAAATGGTCAAAGTGGAAAATTTATTAATACCGTATTTCCCTGAAAATAAGACCCTGTCTTATATTCTTTTGAACCCCAAAATAAGCACTTGGCCTTATTTTTGGGGAGGTCTTATTATTTTGGGGCATGTGGCAGAAACCAGAGGAAATGGCAGGGACCGGCTGTGCATGCGTTTAAATATTTTTGGGGAGGGCTTATTTTCAGGGGGGCTTATTTTAGCTCATGTGCTCAAAAGCCCGATTGGGCTTATTATCAGGGGATGTCTTATTTTCGGGGAAACAGGGTATGCAGTAGTGTTTCTCAACCTGTGGTCCGCAGACCCCTGGGAGGCCATAATGGCATCTCGGGGTCCACAAAATCTTAAAGAAATGTTATGATTTAAATCTTGAGTTAAGTCTTGGTGGTCCATGACCATGGTCTGTGGCCACAAAAGGTATTTAGAAGGGGTCCATGGTGAAGAAAAGGTTGAGAATATATAGAATGTCCCAAAATCATGCCCCATACATTAATTTATTACATAAATTACATTGTGCTCAAGTTAATTGCCATTTTTCATTTGATGTGTGATCTTTGAATATTTGTAAATATAATAATATTTTCCCTGAAAAAGTTAAACATATTGTACATTTAGAGCAAGGAAAGGCAGGGAATAATAAGTTAGATATGTTGCAATATCTAAGGTCTCACAGAGAGAGAGAGAGATGAAAAAAAGATGAATTTCCAGAGATGAAGAATTTGGGAATGGCAAAAAAAAAAAAAAAAAAAAGCAGTGGCCTCTTCAGAAATACCGGTAGTCCTCGACTTATGATTGTAGTTATTGAGCAAAGCATTTGTTAAATGACACACACATGACCACTTCGCTGAACTACTGCATTCTCAGCTATCCCAGTTGTGATCATTAAGCAGAGGACCAGGGAAAGGACCCTCTCTCTGTCCCACCATGCCTGGGTCCATTTACCTTTGCCTTTATTGGTAGCTGCAGGAACACCAGGCAATGTGAGGCACAGCCTTCCTACCAAGATCACCTCACAGCATCTTGCCAACAGGCTCCGTTCTCACAGTTATCAGAATGCTCCTTCTCCAAATCATGCATGAGAACGATGGTATTGACTAGCCTTTTTAGCCTAGGAAGATATAGTTAGAAAGGTTTCTAGCCTCAGAACAATGTCATTCAATAGTCTTCTAGCCCTAGGAAGCAAGTGACTCTTCAGGATTTGAGGTCTTTTTATGAATCCCACCAAGGAGTCTCCCTTCCCTGAATGTAGGGGAGGGAAAATCCTTCACCACACTGCAGGAACAGACCTCAAATCCTGTGTCCCTTCCATTTGCAACCTTCCTTGCTGGCTTCTCCATTGACTTTCTGGCACAGCCAGCAGAGAAAATTGCAAATGGAGATCCCTTGGCAACTGGTCATAAATGTGAGCCAGTTGCCAAACACCTGAAATGCAGTAATGTGATGGAGGGTGGAACTGCCTTTTAGGCCTGTTGGAAGTGCTTTATGGGTTGTAAAGTGCCTTTTCCAAGGCTGTTGTGACTTTGAATGCTTATTAAATAACTGGTCTTAAGTCAAGGATTACCTGTATCCCTGGCGGTTATTAAAAGTATACTTTAATTTTGAAGGAAAAACAAAATATATTAAAAAGGACCACCCAACAGAGAGGGTTCCCAACAATAACTTGAATAGATTTAGTCCTGTCCAGTCAAAGATTAACTGTAACGGAAAGTTATGTTATAGTCCATTGTCTACTTTGAACTATGTTGGAATAAGATTTTTCCCGGAGAAGCTGTCCCCTACAGTTCAACGGTTGATCACTTGGAGCAGTCAGAAAAATTGATCCAGCAATTCCTGACACCAGTGATGCTTTATTTCTAGGCATATGCATATATTAATCCCTAGGGACCTCATTTGTTTGGCCATTGCTATGAAATAAATGTCAGATGGAGTTCTGAACACAAATAATGAAAAATAATTAACTGTGGGAAAGCTGAAAAGAACATCCTTCAATATGGACATGGAAAAATGCTGATGTTCTCAACAAGAAACTGTTGACTTATTTAGAATTTGGAATTCAAACATACAAGCTTCTGCTACACAACACCCCAAACCTAACAACTGTTAATGAGAAACCCAAATTCTGGATAGTGGACATTTGCAGAACTTGGAGACAGCAGAATAGAAGAGAAAGAACTAAAGAAAATCACAAAATGCAAAGACCTGCAAATAAAAGTAAAACAACTGTGGCAAAAGAAGGCAAAGGTAATACCAATAATAACAGGCCCTTTGGATGCAGTCCCAAAACACCACTTGAACACCATTGGCATTGATAAAATCACCATCAGTCAATTGCAAAAGGCAGCTTTACTTGAAACAGCTTACATCTTGTGATGATACCTTTAACACTATCAAACATCTGCCTTTCCCCTATTTGATAGAAGGACAAAAATGCCAAATCCAGTCTAAACATCTGGCTGACTGTATGACAAACCATCATAATAATCATTGATTGCCCCCAGACTTCATATAGCAACTATGAATTGTTAAAAACATGTAAAACTAGAAAACAACTCAAAGAAAAAAGAAAAAGAAAAAAGAACAAGGCTGGCAGAGAGAACAAATCCAGATGGGAACAAAGAAAATGAAGAAAAGAATGCTTAAATCACAGTCAAATAAGTAAATAACCTAATAATAAAAATAAACACTAAAAAGAATGGGTACACAAAATCCCTTATTGGCAGAAGCATGAAAATATGTAAGGCATATGGTTCTGGAGACAGAACCAGCAACACACAGCTGGAAGGCTTTGGCTTTTCTCCTATTTAAATTCACCTTTTTTGCAACACCAGTCTAGCACTCTCAAAATTTACACTAATGCATTGCTCTATCTCTCTGTGTCTGCTTCTCCCCTTGGCAACAATATGATTTCCTCTTCTGATGAGGGGGAAAAAAGAGAATGCTTCAGCCTCAAGCGTTAAGCAGGCATGATGTAATAATTTGGGAGCTTCCCGGATTGTGCAAAATCAAATATATTTTTAAAAACTACGAATCAGAATCATTCTGGGATAACTGCCTTCTGCAAGCTTATTTGAATGAAGAGAAAAGATGGCACATATAGCATTTTTCTAAAGCAAGAAAAAAGAAAAGATAAGATGATGTCATCACAGTTCTACTTTACTTCAAGCAAATGCATTTTCTAGCCCTATTGGGAAGTCCCTATTGGGAAGTCCCTATTGGGAAGTCCTTTAAAAGGCTGGGAAGTCCCTTCTTCTGCTTTCTGTCAGCTTCTGGGCCAAACTGGCCCAATATGAAGTAGTCCACATGCCTTAAAGTTGCCAAGGTTGAGATATCCTATTCTAAGCACAGTTTATCATGTGCTTACTGAGTAGCAACTGCATTTTGGACAAGTCATCACACTGAGGTGTCCCTTAATGATAATAGCTCCCACAAAGATTCCGCTACAATCTTGCCTATATGGTGTCTACCAGTTCTTGCTCAACATTTCAGCACAGGTGGTTCAACTATTTCTCCCATGGGGGGAGGATTTAAAGTGTGAAAGTCATGATCGAGCTGTTCATACGTTTCCCTTGCAAAGGAATAAAAATGATCATGCTTTTTTTAATCTTAACAAGATTTTGCATCCAGCACAAAACTCACTCAGCGTCACTTCTGGATTACATTTTGAATGCCAGCTACAACCCACATCTTACATTTTTTAATGATTTATCAAAAACTGCACTTTTCCAATTTGTTATTGGGTTCGTTAATGTAGGCATAACTTGGTAGCCAGTGCTCTGCAGTATTGTTTCTTTGTTTATAATTATTAGACATCCAACTCCACTGGACTCTGGACAATGTACAAACTAAAAAATAAAAGCAAAAGCAGCTAAAACATTAAATCAAATGGATACCCCAGACTAAAAATAACATTAGTAGTGGAAGCAAATATAGTTAGGATTTGAGTCTCAGCCTATGAAGGTATTTTTAGGAGTAAATAACTGAAAACAATGAAATCTATATCCAAGAAAATTCTTAGAATTACGGCAAAATCAAAATGAAACCTTTCCATCATGGCTAAATGAGTACTTTCCAATAGTTCTTAAGATAGCCTCAAATTATAACAGCATAACATTTGCTGTCCTACTGGCCATTTCTATTCTGCTGTTGACATAATGATGCCAAATATATTTGTACTTATTTACAGTGTAGAGGGCACATTAAAGTCAGGATTCGTGTATTCTCCGGCTTTGCTTCCCACCACCCTACCCCTTTCCCCCTAAATGACGCCAGCCAGCCAGCCAGAAACCTTCAATCATTAGATTGTAGAACTGAGGTTGGAAGAAGAATTTCAGCAGGAGCTCAAGTGGTATAAGCTGGTTTTGGGCTCTGTTTGGACAGAAGTTTATTACTATTCCAGAATAGCATTACTGGAATACTATACTAATATTAGGTGATTATCAAGAACCCTTTGAACACGCTGGCATAAAACACTTGTGCCAAACCAGAGCTGATAGTTTGTTCCTTTTGCACTTGGGTTTATCTTGGAAGAACACTAAATCAACATTCAAAAGCAGCCTGAATTAGAGTGGACAGACTTTGTGAGTTGTGCCATGAAGCAGCAGAGAGTGAATTTATGTCTCTCTTCCACTCAGGCCTGAGGAGAGGGGGGTGCAGCTGGTACATCATTCCAGGGCCCATGGAGCTTAAAAGGGGCCAATGAAGAGGAATTTTTTTTAAAAAAATTACAAAATCAAATTTTTAAAAAGAAAAACAATATTGGATATATACTATTGGATAGTCGCTCAGATTCGGATGGACCTGGACTCTGATTGGGCAATTCCAACGGAGATGACGGGGGCAGGTCTTAGTCCTATTGTGCGGGATGAATTTGAGCCAGTGACTCCTGAGGAAGTGGACAAGGCTGTAGGAGGGATGAGTTCCACCACTTGTTTGTTGGACCCGTGCCCCTCCTGGATGGTTTTGGCCAGCAGGGAGATAACATGAGGCTGACTTTTAGTTAACGCATCCTTGAGGGAAGGGTCCTTCCCACAACCATTAAAGGAAGCGGTTGTAAGGCCCCTCCTGAAGAAGCCTTCCCTGGATCCAGCAGGATTAAAGAACTTTTGTCCAGTCTCCAATCTACCCTTTGTGGTAAAGGTTGTAGAGAAAGTGGTAGCACTTCAGCTCCTGCAGTCATTGGATGAAACGGATTATCTAGACCCTTTTCAGTCTGGCTTCAGGCCTGGCTACAGCACAGAAACTGCTTTGGTCACGCTGATGCTCTGGTCTGATGATGGTCTGGCGAGCTTGAGATGGGGGTCATTCCTCTATCTTGGTGCTACTTGACCTCTCAGCAGCTTTCGATACCATTGACCACGGTATCTTTCTAGGACGACTAAGGGAGTTGGGAGTGGGAGGCACCTTGTTATGGTGGTTCTCCTCCTATCTCTCTGGTCAGTCATAGTGTTGGCAGGAGGACAGAGGTCGACCCCTAGGCCCCTCGTTTGCGGGGTGCCTCAGGGCTCGATCCTCTCTCCCCTCCTATTTAACATCTATATGAAACCGCTGGGTGAGATCATCCGACGATATGGGGTGGGGTATCAGCAATATGCTGATGATACCCAGCTGTATATCTCCACCCCACGTCAGTTCAGTGAAGCGGTGGATGTGATGTGCCAGTGCCTGGAGGCTGTGAGGGTCTGGATGGGAGTCAACAGGCTCAGACTTAACCCAGACAAGACCGAGTGGCTGTGGGTATTGCCTCCTAAAGACTATGTCGATTGTCCATCCCTAGTTCTGGGGGGGGAGAAATTGTCCCCCTCAGAACGGGTTCGCAATTTGGGTGTCCTCCTAGACTCACAGCTAAGATTAGAGCAACATCTAGCAGCTGTGGCTAGGGGGACCTTTGCACAGGTTCACCTGGTGCACCAATTGCGACCCTACTTGGATCGGGAGGCTCTCCTCATAGTCACTCATGCCCTTGTCACTTCATAGTTAGATTATTGCAACACACTCTACATGGGGCTACCCTTGAAGAGTGTTCGGAGGCTACAGTTGGTCCAGAATGCAGCTGCGTGAGCTATCATGGGTGCACCTGGATTCACCCACATTACACCAATTCTCTGCGAGCTGCACTGGCTCCCTATTGGTCTCCGGGCACCATTCAAGGTGTTGGTTATTATCTTTAAAGCCCTACATGGCTCAGGGCCAGGCTATCTTCGAGACCGCCTTCTACCGCATAGCTCCCAGCGACCGGTAAGATCCCACAAAGTTGGTCTCCTCCGGGTCCCGTCAGCTAAACAATGCCGGCTGCCGGGCCCGTGGGGGAGGGCCTTCTCTGTGGCTGCCCCAGCTCTCTGGAACCAGTTACCTCCTGCGGTCCGGACTATCCCCATCCTATTGGCCTTCCGGAAAGCGGTGAAGACCTGGCTTTTCCGGCAGTCCTGGGGCCGTTGATCTTGCTGTTCAATCTTGCGAGATCCGGCCATGGATGGTGTGCATGTGTTTTTAATGTTTTTAAAATGCTTTTATAATGTTTTTTTTAAAAAAAAAATTATGTCACTGTTTGTATTATTTCTGTTGTGAGCCGCCCAGAGTCCCTTGGGAATTGGGCGGCATAGAAATATGATTAATTAAATTAAATTCATACTCTATACTTTGTGTGTATAGCAAAACCACCTTGCAGCCTTGTTTGACATAACCTTTATTAATCTGAAACTCAGTGAACAATTATTTATGTAATTTATTGAATTTTAATTTCATTACTTATTTATTTCAGTTTGCAAGTTTAGTTTCATTTCATTTATGAATATATTTTATATTTCATTTCAGTTTATGAAATGAGGTGAGGGGGCCCAAATTAGTCTTGTTCCAGCACTTAATAATCCTCTCGGCGACCCTGCTTCCACTTCTCCTTGCAGTCCTCTCCAGCTGCCAGCAATGAGCAGCTGCTGTTGGGGCTGATCCCAGTCTCCACATTAGGAAACTGCTTGGAGACCGGACAGGTATAGGGAGAGAGCCTGATTTGAAGAAACAAATTCTTCCACTACTAAGAGTAAAATGCCCCTGGAAGACGGTGCCCATGAAACAGGGGGAGGGGGCATAGGCACACCAACTTAATAGAAGCCAATACTTCAAATCCTTAGGCAAACAACTGAGTGTGGCACTCACCAAGTGGTTTCTAAAGGGGATCATGTTTAATCCATGAGAAAACTGCCACATCTTGTCTGCTTAAGGCAGGAAATGTTACTTTAACATCAGAACCGCTAAGGATGACTTTAAGATGTGTGAAATACCACTTGAGAGTGAAAATAACGTCATGTGGACACAAGAGAAAAAAGATGCTGCTAGGCCATTGTGCTGTTTCAGATAGTGAGTTATTGTGAATTATTTACCTTAAGAATTAAGAGCTGCCTCCTTAAGAGATTGCATTGTGGGAGATGTAGAGAGAGATTGCATTATGGGAAATGTAGTCCATGACATGTGACCACATCTGTGTGTCTGATTGGCCACTGAGGCTCTCTGCCTGGGTGCAGAACAAAGACCCGGCCATTATGAACTACCACAGAAGAGAGAAACATGCTTTCTGAACAGGGGGACAGAACTACCATCATTTTACACTAGGAAATGGGACAGATTATGAAATAAGGATGAATCTCATCATGACTCACCATGACTCATCACGATTGTAAGTCTGTAATTCTTGAGGATACCCTAATAAACGATCTGTATGAAAACCTGTTTGCTAGAGTTTATCTGCCTGTTCCCAGTGGAGCCAGATGCCTGGGGAACAGAACAGCCATGTTAATGCTGGGTTAGGTACAAATACAGGTCATCCTGTCCTTGTACAGGATGACTTGAACCTGGAATTACAGCCATAAGTCATGCTGGTCATTAAGTGGGTCATCACATGGCCAACCCGATTTTATGACATTTTCTGAGGCAGTTGTTAAACATATGCAGAAGCAAATGCCGCTTTCCAGGAAAAAGACGTAAATTATGGTCACGTGACTGTGGGATGCTGCAAATGGCCATAAATGTGGGGCGGTTGCTGAGTGCCAAAAATGCGATGGGGGAGGGCCTGGCTATTGAGACTTCAAAACCAGGCCATAAGTATATTTAGGTTGAGTTTGAATGGTCCCTAAGCCATTGGTTGTTAGTTGAGGACTTTCCTGCAAGGAAATACCTTCAGTTACAGATAATGAGATTGGCACATGAACAAATACCAATTATTCTGACCCATCTCCTGCAACAGCTTTCAAGAGCTTTCCAATAATTCTTTGATCTCATCCATCTACCTTGTTTACTCTGCTACTTCTCTGGACATTGCAAAACATGCTATTTTTTCTACTCTATTTTCAAGTCTAATCACATGCCCAAAGACCATGAATTTTTGCTTGTTGATCATTGCCTCAGAAGAACAGTCAGCCTTTGTTTAATCCAGAACTGATGGGTTCCTCTTGCAGTACCATCGTATTTTAACAACCATCTCCAAATACATCATTCTTTTTTTATTCTCTCTCAGTATCCAACTTTACCACTCATACATTATCACTGGAAAGATCATTGCTTTAATTTGCCTTTAATATGTCTATTTCCTTAAGAACATGTCTATGTTTCTCATTGTTCTTTTCCTAAGATTAATTACCGTATTTTTCTGTGTATAAGACACACTTCCCCCCCCCCACAAAAAAGTGGGTGGAAATGTCTGTGTGTCTTATACAGCGAATGTTGCCGAAGCCCCACCCAACCACCAGTCCCCACCCTTCGACCTCTGCCTCCCAGCAATTTACCTCCTTGCAGCAAACAGCAAACAGCCTGGTCAGCCTCGTTTAGTACAAGCAGCTGATTGGCGGTTGGATCAGCCTCCCAGAATACCGCCTATCACCTGCAGGGATCACCACCACCCATCGCTGCTTCCGCCTCCACGTGCACCATTTTCAGCCTCTGTGTGTCCTGTTTTTGGCCCATTCCAGGCAGCAGGGATAGGCGGCAACAGCGATTCCCGCCTCCTGGAACCGCTGATAAGCAGTATTAAAATAAATGAATAGGCAATTATAATCATTGTTTGGTAAAGAACCTAGGCTTTATAGCTCTGTGAGAGCGGCTAACAGAAAATTTAGCTTTAATATAGCTAAAACTCCCTTGATTATATAACATCGCTTTAAGACATCATATTAAAATTCTCCACAACAGATTTAATATTTTTGGCAGGTGGGTCCAGAAATATTGCTAATGAAAATACAAATGATTGTTTGAATTTAGCACCTCAGAACACATGCATGACATTTTCACAATGGGAAATATATTTATATATATATACATATTTCATTATTTTCCATGTCAGTTTTTAAACTGGAGTAGAAATGGTTGATTATGACAAGCACTCATCCTGTATTACATATGCTGAAGGGATAGTGCTTTGCAGTTTATCCATTTAAAGGAGGAATCCAGCTTTTTCCAATAATTGTTTGAAGGGCTTGGAATATACTGTTGATGTCTTCCCTTACTTCTCTTTTGCTGTTCCTCCAGGACAGTAGGAACAGATATGGATCTAATAGGCCAGAGGTCTTCAAACTTGGCAGCTTTATTCTGGGAGTTGAAGTCCACAAGTCTTAAAGCTGCCAAGTTTGGGGACCCCTATAATAGGCAAAGAAAAGGATGCAGCAAAGAGTAGCATCAACAAAATCTTATTTCTGTTTTCATATACTTGTGTTATTTTTCTGTTAATGTTCAGTTTCAATTATATTTTTATGAGCCTAAGCACTGTACCTACAATCTACATCTGTGGGCGAAACTTAACAGTACTGGCAGCTTTCGTTGTCCATTTGTAATCAAAATTTCTCTCCCAGCCCCTACTCTACTTAAAGAAAAATAGCAAGAATTGGAAATGACACTGAATTAAAAATGATCAGTGAGGAAAGGATTACACATCCCACTTTCTCTACTTCCATCACTGCATTTCCATGTGTCCTCAGACAAATGTGTTTCTGTTTTCAATGGAGTGTGTAAACACCAGGAAATTGAGCACAGCTGAGTAGCATCCCATGAAATGAAGCAAACGTATTCTTAAGTCTATTTTTTAAAAGAAGCATCTGTGTGAAATGCATGCATTATATTTCGAACTCATTGTGTACCCTTTTCCCTGCGGATTGAATCCTTATTGCTATGTCTGGTTTGAAGTACGATTGGTATATTGCAATTCTAGGCTGATATTGTGACCTCAGCAAGTGGCTGCTTAGACTATCAAGGAATTCCAGGGCTACAGTATATACACACAAGTCTGGAAAGTCAAAACCATCTTTCATTTGACTGCCAAGAAAACTGTTGCTGTGTCATTAGGAGTTGAGCACAACATTAAGGAGATTTTTTTTAAAAGCTAGACATGACAAAAGAATCATGAGCTGTGCCAGCACTCAACACATTTCATGACTGTGGTCTACCGAAGGTGCCTTCTGTCCTAATTTCAAACATTCACTCTAAACAGCCACCCACTTAATTGTGCCGAGAAGGGCTTCCCCACGGTTATGTACAAAAACAAGCTTCATAATTGCCACTCTGTTTCACTGCAGATGCAGAATTCCTCTACTCAAAGGGCTGCCTTCTGTTTTACATTCCTGGCGTATGCCAAAGGCACATGGTGCAGATTCCATGAAATTTATTTCTACATGCTGCTCCTCTTTACGCTAGTTATGGTACACATAACAAACAAAAACGCTCAGTGTTTAAAGCCCAACAGATCTTTTCCTCCCCCATCCCCATCATAGAGGTAAGAATCTATGAGTGATAGTAAATTATAGATAGTATACTGTATATTCCTGCCCACCTAGCAGTTAAAAGCATGCAAATGTGATAAATAAATAGGTACCACTTCAGTGGGAAGGTAACATTGTACTAGGCCACACAACCACGGAAGTGTCTTCAGACAATGCTGACTCCCTCGGCTAAGAAACAGAGATGAGCAGCACCCCCTAGAGCAGTGTTGGTGAACCTTTTTGGCACTGAGTGCTGAAACAGGAGGATGCATGCATGCGGGGAGTGCCGGAAACCAGAAGAGCAGCTCCCCGACGCGCGTGGGCGGAAGCATCAGAAACCAGAAGAGCGGCTCCCTGGTGCGCATGCGGTTTCCCCTGGTCTTCCAGTTTCTGGCGCGCATGCATGCACGAAGACCAGCTGGCTGGCGTGCATGCACATTCCGGAAACCGGAAAAGCAATGGGCAACAGCTGAGAGAGTTACAAATCATACTATTCATTATATTTGCAGAAAGTAAAATTCTGAATTAACCCACAAACTGGTAAGACTCAATCTTTATCCAAATCTTTACAAAACACAGGATGGAAAAAAAAGGAGTAGGAGATGACCCTGAGGGAGGCTGAGCTCATGGGAGAGGTCAAACACATTATCAGTCATGAGTCCTTCATGCCCACAATGGATCTAAGTCCAGTCTACCTTGAATTCCTTTCTATTCTTAACTCCCGCTAATTTCTCATGACTGTTAGTAGTTCAGATCCTTGTAGAGAGCTTAATGTTACAATAAATCTTAATACACATTTGAATTGCCTGGATCTCCTGATTTTCCTGGTACTTAACAGCCAATGCCAGAAAGGGCGAAAGGGAAAAAGCTCAAGACTTTGATACCCACTCACCCTTCAGGCCTCTAGGAAAGTATGAATGAAGGATCCAAGGCTTGAAAAGAAAATATTGTAAACTAAACAGCTAGGTTGGAAGAAATTGGAAATCAAAATATAGTTATCACCCTTTTTTTAATGAACCTTTCAATACAGAATTCCAGTGAAAAGAGTTTCAGTTAATTCCAAGTGATGGAATGTTCTAAGAAATTAGGAAACAAATTTATGTTATAAAGTCATTCCTTTTTTTAAAAAAAATCTAACGAGATGGGCAGTATATAAATTTAATTAATAAATTTTAAAAATTTATTAATTAAATTTATATACTGCCCATCTCGTTATTAAACTAACTTGAGATAGTTAATTCTTGGAATAAGTACCGGTTTCATAGATATATATCTTTCTTTTCATATAACAGTGCTCTACATCAGATGTCATTTCTAGAATCTGGTTGCCATGAAAATTAATCCTTCTTACATGCTTTGTTAGTTTGCTCTATCAAAATGTATGTATGCTATAAATTTCATCAGATGTATAAATATTATCCGAAGAAACATCTAAACATCCTTAATGGCAGTGCTGGAGGAACAGTAAAATAAGAAAACGAAAAAAAAATGTAGAAAGGGCAGCTAACACTAATGAGCAAAATAGGTGATACTTGTTAAACTATGTCATGGGCATTTTAGTTTTAATCAGTAGATTAACACACATGATATGATAAATATATTCAATCTGTGTTTTATCCTTGCAAAAGTGTTACACAGTTCAGATTCTTCACAATAAAATTGGTCTGGCTGGAATGAGGAGATTTCTTAGAGGGACCACATTCTGGCTCTGTTCCCTCCACATAATTAGCCTGGTTACCAGGTGATCTAGTAACCTAGTCAGATCTCTTGGTCAATGATTTTAGTAGCCTCTACAAGAGTGGATGGGACTTGTGACCTTAACCAATATTATAAAGGTTCAGGGGTTTCAGAACACTGGTAGGGAATTTTGTACTGGAGGTTGTAATAGCTTTTCCTGCAGTAGTGGGTTGCACTTACCTTCACTACCGGTTCGGAACCGGGACTGCATGTGTGCGCAGAACCTTCTGCACATGCGCAGAGCATCTGTGATAATGTCCGGGCGAATGGGCGGAGCCTCCTGCTGCTGCTACTACCAGTTCGCCCAAACCGGGGTAAACTGGTAGAAACCCACCACTGTTTTCCTGCTGCTCTATAACTCTATAACTCTTTTTCTTGGAGAACCGATTCGGGAAGGGCCTTGAATGTAAAAAACCCAGAACTGTTTAGGGTAAAACTGTCCCTTCTTAATCTCCCAGATAATTGGGAATAGCTATTTCCTTATTCACAGTGACCCTGTTGTGTTCTCTCAAATAAACCTACATAATTGTCGGGATAAAATGGTGATCAGAGAAAACTCTTTATTGAGTAAATGTGGGAGTGAAATATAATAAAAAGGTAACGTATTGTAGTTATCCAGAATATCTGCAAACCAGAATAGATTAATCCAAAGGAATTGCTGTATATCAGTTCAAATGCAGGTTTTGTTTACATTTTGAGTTGAAATATAGATTACGGTGTACTTAGAATAAACTTATTTTACTGATTTTCTTGTTAATATTCTTATTTCCAAAGTAATAAGAACTGGTATCCATAACTGGTATCAATGATTCCTTTCCTTTCTCCCTTTTTTCTTTCCTTTCCTTCCTATTTTGGGAGGAAAATCTGGAAAAGAAAAACTTGCTCTTCCTGGTACGAAATACTCCCGGTCCAGATTAGGACACCTTTAGTTGAAAGTGAATTAAAATGAGAGAATTGCATCGTAACCTAATCAATAATCCTCTATTTCTTCAATTGCCAATAATTATATTGATAATTTGATAGTAAAGAAAACAACGGGATACATTTGCATATATAGATAACATCTTGCAACTAAGCCAAATGTATGCCTTCTTGACTGGACATATCTTTCCAGATGAATAAATTTTTCTGTAATATATTTTCCAGATTAGAACAAGAAATAGGAAAGCTTGAATGTGAAGAATCCCAAATATCTGCCAAAGAACAGATCATCTTAGAAAAACTAAAGGAGACAGAAAAATCTTTTGAGGACTTACAAAAGGTAAGATGAAAAACAAAATCCAAACAACTTGCTCTTAAGAGAAAACTTTTCTTTCCAACTACATACAAATAGAGATAGGTATAATGGAGAAACTCCACATAAGAATGGGGTCAGACTAAGATCAGATAAGTCAATAGAAAAGTAAGCTTTATTTGTTTATTAAATTTGATTCCTGCCTTTAACACTAATTCATAGCTGTATAGAGTAGCCAGATATTTAAGTTAACCATGAGAAGGTTTTGCCTTCAATATATGGGATGCATTGAAATGATAACAATGTCATTACAACACAAAATGAGATTTAGTGGCTGGATACTTACTCAAAAGCAAGTCTTACAGTGGCCAATGCAGTTAAATACCTTCCCACATGCAAGTATCTACAGCAACCTCCCTAATTTCAAATCCATTCCTACTATTGCTACATTAACTGGGAAGATGGGCCCTGCATTTGAAATATATCTAGGGCAGGGATGTCAAACTCACATCGTCACGGCAGCATCATGTAATGTATCGGGACTTTTTTCCCCTTCGCTAAAACAGGAGTGGGCATGGCCAGTGCGTGACACATCCGGCCTGTGACCCGGGAGTTTAACAGTCCTGATCTAGGGGGTGCCAGTTTAAGGGATGTTGGCTTATTGGTCCTGCAGGTTAAGAGTGATGAAAAAAATAAATCACTACGTAAGTGGAAGTAGAATGGCTTATATATTTAAATATTACAGAATGCTATCTAGTTCAACATGAAAAATTAAGATTAAATATTCTAAAGTCCTTGTTTGGTATTAAAATTGTTTACAGAGATTATTATTATAATCCAGAACCACCAAATGGAGATTTATTCTGCAAAAATCCTTATGTGTAACTACCAAGATACTTCAGAGATTCCAAGTGGCCCCATGTATAAAATTATTCATGATACCATCATTGAGTTATGCATTCACTGAAGAGTTTGTTTTTCCAAATTAGCTGTTGGAATGCTGAACATATTTAGGCAAAAGAAGAAATTGAAATTTGAACTTTTGCAGCTAGCAATAAAGAAATTCATCATATCCTAGAACGCTGTTAAATCAAGTGTTCGCTTTCAATAATTCTTGCTGCTTTGTGAAACTTCTTCCTTTTTCCAAGTCAGATAAAGTCATGGGACATTACCTACATCAAATTCAAATTGATTCAATCAATTTTTATTTATTCTGGTCCTCAACCAGAATGTCTCCCAGAATGGCTCACTTTTCAGTTAGAAACTACAAAAGTAAAATCTTATAATTTTAAAAGGCACCACTGAAGAAAGAAAATCAATAGAGAGAGGACAAAACAAAATTTATGCACCAGCTTCTTCTATCACTAAATTCTTACAATATCTGGTTAGATAGAAATTGTTCAGGAACAATGGAGTCAAAAGAAACTTTTCTCTCAGCAACGTCAGTGAAATGACCCTGCTTCCTATCCCTGCTCTGACAGAATGAAGCTACACTTCATTTAGTACTTAATTAAGATACTTAAAATGCAATTTACAGTGCGCTGTGTTGGGGGAGGTCATTTTAGGCAGATTTGAAAGCAATGAACTTGATCTGAATTCAGCACAGGTTCTGTAGTTCCCATAGTAATAATCCACAAATTACATTGATTTCACAGCAGGATCCACATGCATGGCTCTATTCTGGAAGAAAGTTGAAATATTCATCCTGCCCAACAGGAGCATAAATCGTTCTTTCTCTCAAAGAAACGTCCATTTTAAAATTAAGGCCATGTAAGACAATGCTGTTGGGATGCTGACCATATTTAGGCAAAAGAAGAAAACAGAATTGGGCTAAATGGATAGCATAAAGGTTAATTAATTAATTAATTATTACAAAGAACATTTATGAATTCTAAAGAAGCGTTGGCACCTAGACAAGCTTTCATTGCCAGAATTAAAGAAGAAGAGCATGTAAATTAAATTACAAAATGAATATAACATACATCTGGTTCTGATTACATATTCAGCTTGCAAATTCCTTTCCACTGCACACAACACATGTTTCAAGCAGTAGAAGAGAATATTTGTAGCTCAGGATTGAACTGTGGCGTCCTTAGTGCTCTCTGAGCTTGGTTGTTTTCTTGTAGACATTCCATTACCTGATTAAGTAACATCATCAGTGCACCGTCAGTCGGGTAATGAAATGTCTGCAAGAAAACAACCAAGCTCCCAAAGCACCAAGGACTCCATATGCTTCAACCTGGCATGTGCATGCTATTTATCAGGAGGTTGCCATTTCTATTTCTGAGAACTATGGACTCCTCAGCAGCCTTACAACAGCTTCTTTCTGATATATCTGATAAACAGCAGTGGTGGGAGTCAGCCAGTTTGCACCACTTCAGGTTGTTAACTTTCTGAGCAGTTTGGCAAACTGGTTGTTGGAAGAAATCATTAGGGCAGAGAACCAGTGGTGAAATCTAAAATTTGTTACTACCGGTTCTGTGGGCGTGGCTTGATGGGGGGGGGGGTAATGTGACTGGGTGGGTGTGGCCAATTTTTTAAAAAAAATTTAAAACCATTTTTTGTACAACCTCTTCGGCAAAGAGGTTGTAAAAAAATGCTTTCAAAAGGCTCTGACGATCCCAGCTGAGTTGCCTGATCGGCAGAGACTTTTTCTTTTAAATTCCTCTGACGATCAGGCAACTCAGCCTGGATCGTCAGAGGCATTTAAAAGAAAAAAAGGAGTTTTTTTCTTTTAAAAGCCTTTGACAATCCCAGCTGAGCCACGCGATCATCAGAGGCTTTTTTTTTTTTTTTACTTTTAAAAGCATTTTTTTGGCCGAAGAGGTTGTAGAAAAAATGCTTTTAAAAGTTAAAAAAAGCCTCTGATGATTGTGTAGCTCAACTAGGCATGGGGGGGGTGCAGGGATTTTTGCTACCGGTTCTCCGAACCACCCGCCTCCATCGCTACCGGATCGGGCGATCCGGTCCAAACCGGGAGCATTTCACCCCTGCAGAGGACCGATTGTTTTTTTGTTTTGTTTTGTTTTTTTTATTGAAAAGTTTTATAAAAAATACAAACAATTTTCTCCCCCCACCCTTTCCCCTTCCCCACATAATAGAAATTGTACATTTTCTTATACATAAGAAATCCTACATATACATGTTTCCCTTAAAGAAAGCATTAAAATAAGACATTTTAATTACATTCGGAGTTGCTCTTCTCTCCTAGCGCACTTGGGGGGCTCTACCTCCGCCTGTCGACTCTTCTCTCTCCCCTTTGCCCGGGGAGAGGGTTCCAAGCCTCCAGACAGCTGTTTTTCGGCTGTTCTGGGGCTTTTACGGAACTGGGGATCGGGCGCTCATAAAAGAGCGTCTTCAAAGCTTGCGGAGCCAACCGGAAGTCCCAGAGAACCGATTGTTAAATTACTTGAATCCCACCACTGATAAACAGTGATGCTTGGTTATTTGAAAGCATATCTGGTTCACCTTGCAGAATTCCGCCTATATTGCTGACTGTAGAGACAAGAAAGACGTTATAATTGGGGAACAGGTCCTCTTGTGTATATGTCCATCTATGCTGGATGAGGAAAAAAGAAGAGTCTGTTTCTCACAGCCAAGCCTGGAAAGAAACCGAGCTAGCAGTCATGATACAAGATTAGCCCAAGCCAACACGGACAATGGATAATGGAAAATATAATCCAAAATAATTGTAGAATGGATATTAGCCTATTTTAATATGTGCTTTGCTTCCTAGAAGCACTGTTTCCTTCCATCCTAAATGGAGAGGGATAGAAGGCTTTATTTTCTTACTCAGTGGGAATGGGACATCTCACAGCATTGGGGAAATGAATGGGTCATGTACTTGCAAGTAAGAACAGGAACAAAGTATTGAATAAAAACGTCAATGGAAGAATTGAGCATGAATATAGTTGAGCAAGAGAAAATGTATGCATGAATTATATTCAAATGTAAGCCTAATCCCCACCTGTGATCAGCTCCAAATGCCCTCCCCTTAAGAGTGGCATTCTGCCTATTCCTAATTTTTAGGTCTACTGTAAATAATATTAATATGCTATGTGCCAAGCACTTTGAACACTAATATTATATAAAACTAATTGATTCCAATGCTTTTGTTATTTCAGAGTTTCTCACACCAAGATGGAGGTAAGTGGTTTGGTTTACTTTTTATACTTGATTTTTTTCTTTTCTTTTATGTACATCTTTTTTTTATGTATATCTTTTCTTTTATGTACATCTTTTTTTTATGTATATCTTTTCTTTTATGTACATCGAGCGCGTATGCACTAAGACAAATTCCTTGTGAGTCCAATCACACTTGGCCAATAAAGAATTCTATTCTATTCTATTCTATTCTATTCTATTCTATTCTATTCTATTCTATTCTATTCTATTCTATTCTATTCTATTCTATTCTATTCTTCCATTCCATTCCATTCCATTCCATTCCATTCCATTGATATCTGTAACTATATGAGCATTTTATTTACTACTATACTACTTTTTAACACATACAATACATACTGTACATATATAAATACACACACACACACACACACACACACACACACACACATATATATATATACATACATACATACACATATACATACATATTGATCCCTTTCAGATGTATTGGGCTTCAGCCTTCAGAACTCCAGGCCAGCATGGAATTGATATTGTAACTTGTAAGACTCCAGAATTCTGAACTTACAAAGACGCCATGGTGCTCTATAACACATTTCTGCTGAGGTGCAAGTTAGGCTGTTAGTCATTAAAAACAGCATGAGTTTCATCTCTTGAAAGGAGGATAAGAAGCTATCTGTACATTTCCAAATGGGTAAATCACAACCGAGTTCTAAAACTAGAGGAGGCTTGTTTAAAATAGCAAAGAACGAACTGCTTGCCAAAAAATGAGAGACATCATCACTCAACACATTGCTGTTATCAATTACTATTCAATAATGTGCTACGCCCAGACATGTACCCTGAATTATGTCAGCTTTTATGGGAACAGTTTATTGGTTATACCATAATATATAAACCCTTTTTAATTTGCATATTGAAACAGCAATAATAATGATATAACAACAATACAGCCTAGGTGCAATTGAATCTTACAAATCATAGAGTTGCTTGAATATCCTTTTAATGATACTAGCATAAATTGAATTGCCCAGAGGTCATCTTGCATATAGGTAGTCCTTGACCTATGACCACAACTGAGTCCAAAATTTCTGTTGCTAAGCAAGACAGTTGTTAAGTGAGTTTTGCCCCATTTTACGACCTTGTCACAATTATTAAGTGAATCATTGCAGTTGTTAAGTTAGTAACACAGTTGTTAAGTAAATCTGGCTTTCCCAATGACTTTGCTTGTTAGAAGTTTGCAAAAGGTGATCACATGTCCCAGGGACACTGCAGCTGTCATAAATATGAACCAATTGCCAAGCATCCAAATTTTGATCACCTGACCGTGGGGATCCTGCAAAATGTTCATAAGTCACTTTTTCAGCATCACTGTAAATTTGAACAATTACTGAACAAACTGTTGTAAATTGAGGACTACCTGTATATTGTTTTAAGAAAGAAAATTAATAACACAATAAATAGGCTCCTCCCCTAGAACTTCAGCACATTATCTATTCTGCCTGCCAGTTATTAATGAATTGTTTCTTCTATAACTCCTTTAAGGCAATTTAAAAATAATATCCCAAATTTAAAGATTCGCAAAAGACTCTCATGCAGACACCCCAGCATTTTTACAAGGAGGTTTGTCTGCTACACCAGAGTAAAATCAGTAGTCTCTGTTATCATTATTTACATATATTACATTCAGAGTTATGCCCTGCAGCAAACTTGCAAAATGAAAGTAGGAAAGAGCATCATTTGTATGGAAAGAGGAGCAATAAAATGAGAACTAGTCTAAACCGGAGATGTAGCAAAAGGCCATGGAGTCTTAGGATCAAGTTAATCATCTCCACCTGCGCTATCGGTGGCATGCCTGTTTGTTGTGGAGATTCTGGAAATTGTTGTTTTAACCATTCAGTCATGTCCAACTTTATATGCTTTTTTAATGTGTTTGCTTTTTTGGATACATCATCCTTTAATAAATTTGTCTGGAATGTATTTGTTATAATCAGCTGAAATTGCCCTCTTCTATTTATAGCTGGTGGCATAGCATTTAATTTTTTTTCTTTAAAACTCAATTAATTCCATCAGAAAAAAATGAAGACCTTTTAAAGTGGCCATACAGACATCTTATTTAGATATTGGGATGAATTGAATTGTACATGGTGTATAGAGTGTATATGGTGACAGTTCAGAATCTAAAAATCAGTGAAGAAAAAAGGGAATGCAACCATTTTGATATAGCCATGATTTTAAAGGGAATTACTCAACTATGTGTGCTGCAGATAAAAAATCATGGATTCCTTGGTCAGATGGGAAGAGTCCCCTTTTAAAATCAGCATCCCCACTATCACATTCTTTAAAACAGCATGGAGCTGCTATCAAGCTTAGCGCCCGTTATGAGCAAAATTGTGAAGGACTAGCCCTCCTCCCCAATTGCCCCTTCCATCACCCCATATAGCTGAGGATTTATGTGAAAAACCAAGGCAGTTTTTCAGCAGCCCTATTTTTGCAGGGCCACTTGAGGGCTTATCTGTATCAGCAGCAGAAATAGAAGACTAATCTTGTGTTGACCTTTTCTTCTCTGTTCAAATGACATGGTTAACTAAAGCATTCAGTTTAAGGTTAAAATTGTTATTGACTAGGTTATATGATTTACTAGTCTTCCCCTCATGACCCAGTAATATGTGTTGGGCTGAGCTGATGGGGTCATTTAGATGATCTTTGCTGGCTACTGCCCCATCTCTACACCCAATTCAAAATGCTTAATCTCAAATGTAAACACCTTTAATCTTCCTACTGCCAAATGATGCCAGCTAACCATTAAGAGCAGCCTTAAAAATCCTGCTCTGCCTTAGCAATATATAAAGATAAGAAAATGACAAGTTTCACCTTTTCTATAGTGCCATTCTATCTTTGAAACTGATTACCCATATAGCAGAAGCAAGAAAACTCTGACAAACAAGCTAGATTCAAACTGCACAGACTTCTTATTCTGACGCAAGCACAAAAAGATGTACCAAAAACTTTCTAGTTACAAACATCTGTTTGCTTCTAAACATAACATTCAACTATGGTTATCTTAACTTGCAAATGTACTAACAGTCTCTGTTCAGAAATGTTCAAATTATATTATTTACTATATTTATTTATAATGTTGCTCAATATTTAACCTGTATGATAGTTCACACCTTTATTAATCCACACCTTGAATATAATACCACGTTTCCCCAAAAATAAGACCTTGTCTTATATTTTTTTGAACCCTGAAATAAGTGCTTGGCCTTATTTTCGGGGAGATCTTATTATTTTGGGGCGCATGGAGCAAGATGGGGCTCCTCTTGCCATCTTATCTGATTTCCAGCTCTGTGTTTAAATATTTTTGGGGAGGGATTATTTTGGGGGGAAGGCTTATTTTAGCGCATGCGCTTAAAAGCCCGATTGGGCTTATTATCAGGGGATGTCTTATTTTCAAGGAAACAGGATAAATAAACATTAGCTTTTATGCCCTTGGAAAGAAAACACCCCATAAGAACCCCCTCCCATTGTAGCATTTACTTGAGCAAATATATTGTACAGAGCACCTTGCTGTTTTTCCATGTTTTACAAGGCAAATTACTGTTTGATCTATTTCATTTTCAGAGGTCATTGACTTGCTGACATGTGGAACCTCCTGACATGGTTTCACACCCATATCACTAAAAAAGTCTTAGTCATCAGGTCTTTCTCTCTCCCGCCTCAGCTAGACTATTGAATGGCAATCAAAGCACACTGATTCTGCATTTTGCTGCTTTAATTCAGTTATCTGGCACAAAGCTTCTGATGTCTATTGTTTGGGATAATAAGTAGAGACACTGCTGCCTAAGCAATGAAGCCTCTGGGGTCTTATTTAACTGTATTTCCCATTCTTTGATAACTAGATGCAGTAAATTACATTTACTCCCAGATCCCTGAACTCCCAACTCTCTATTCACAAGCAACAGAGGCTGTTCCTGGGAAAGACAGAACAAGCAGGGTAACTGGTAAGTCTCAATAGAATTTGGTTTATTCTTTCAACAAGTCTGATCTTTTAAAAAAGGAAAAGAAAAAGCATATTGAGTTATCTGGAACTAACAACCAGCTGTATTTTATAGAATAGGGAAATAACAGCTAGCTAATGATTTGGCAGACACCACACCTAAACTTAAAGAGGCTTGTTGCATTTGTTCATAGATTGAATGAGCTATTACAGAATTGTTTTGATTTGTTTTTCACAGTTGTTAATAGGCAGACAATAGAAAACCTAATATTGTGGTTTATCTGTTTAAAGATAAAAGCAGTAAGAGTATTTATGTTCACAAATAAAGTTTTTGTCAAAAATTAATTCTAACTTTAAAGCAAATTAACATACTTAATCATGTTAACTGTTGCCCTAATTTACTAATGACTTCAATTTTATTTCTCACTCATTTGCTCAGAATTAAATTTAAATTCAGTGGCACTTATTCTCATATATCAGTCTACATTTCATTGGTTTCAATTATTTTTAATTATTTGTTGTAAAAAGCAGCATTTGCATTAAGTATTTCTCCACTTATAAACACTTAGATGGGGGGGGACATTCTTTAAATTTGATGAAGTCATTTGAAATTGTTATTTATACATTCTCCATTTAGTGACCCCAGAAGCTGTTATTTAATTCTTTCCTCATTGGAAATACATTTGAGATAGAGGGCCCAAATATATTTGTCTTAAGAGTGATTGCATATTTGAAAGTGTTGAAAATTAAAAGTGAACCAACCTCTCTACTAACAAATAGAATTGAGGAAGGGTCCCATTCTCATGAAGCCTAAGTAGAATACTATTTAGTTACATAAGTTAATAAACACAACTGTGGGTTGACAACCATATAAGCAAATCCAAACATTTTCTGAACCATACACTACTTGAATGAGCCCAGATTCACAAAGATTGTGGCTTTCAAATGCACCTGTCAGTTTAGCAAATCAGGTATGAATATATGATTACATATGTTTTTCAATATGAGAAGCACAGTGTTTACAAATATGTAACTGTTCAACCCACCCACCCACCCAAAAAAAAATCCCATAAGGCTTTATTGGTATTCCATTATATATATTTATTTTTAGAGAGATTCTTATAATTAATCCTCATAGGATGAAATATGGACTAAGGGACTTCAATGCTATTGTTTCTATGGGGCCACCTTCAAGGAATGTCTCAATTGTGTGCTTGTGCAATGAACTGTTATTTTTCTTTTCCGCCTGTATATTGTGCCTGGATCCCATCTTATTTTTTGTTTGTTGTGGTTTGTCATATATTATGTTTGTTCTTCCCACTGTCAGTTGGAATCAGGCAGTGCCCCAATTTACATACATAAATATATGGTATCCCATTAAGCCAAGATGCTAAGTACCAAAAGTACTATTTACTCTCTTCATTCCCAGTATTAAAAGTATAATAGTAACACAGAAAATAACATTTATCTTCTCTTTTATGCCACTCAAAAATTTGAGTGCTAAAGATGGCATAATTCTCCTTCACAGAACTCAAGAGGAGAGCCAAGTACTCAGATAAAAAGGCAATCCAAAATGGCTTCCTGCTTACTTTACCCCACAGGAATATTTCATTATGTACTACCATTCCAAAAATTATACAAAGGAAAATAAGTCCTATTTTCCTCACATTATCCCCAAAGCTTAGATATAAGTGTGCCCAGCAAACTTCAGATAGACGAGATCTCTATATAAAACTGCTACTGTTGAAGGATCCTTGGTTCTCTCTGAACTTGATTGTTTTCTTGAAGACATTTCATTACCCAAATTAGATAACATTATCAGTGCCATCTGCCAGAAAACCACCAAGCTCAGACAGCACCACGGACCCTTCATGTCAACCCTGAGCTACAAATATTCACCTTTATTGGTACTATTCTTTGTGTTCGCTTTAGCTTAAAAAGACCCTGCAAACGTATAGGCCAGCGATGGCGAACCTTTTTGGCACTGAGTGCCCAAACCAGGACACATGCATGTGGGTGCACGCGCCGGAGTGCCGGAAACCCGAAGACAAGCTGGTCTTTGGGTTTCCGGCGCTCTGGCGCGTGCGAAGACTAACACATGTGCCAGAAATCAGAAGAGCAGCTGGCGACTGTGTGCGTGCCCACAGAGAGGGCTCTGCGTGCCACCTCTGGCATGCGTACTATAGGTTTGCCATCATGGGTATAGGCCCTTATTAGAGTTTTTCCCTACGAATATATGCTTGCTTGTTTGGCTATATAGTTCGTCTGTGAGTGAGTGAGTGAGTGAACAATACTCATCTTTGTGATATATAGATGACAGGCCTAAGAATATGTAGCATGAATTAAGCCCTATTGAACTCAGTGGGTTTCCTGAGTTGAACATACATGCATTACAATAATAGGATAACAACATTAGTATTTGGAATATGATTGTTGTGTATAAAATATGTAAATATTTAAAATAAATAAAACATTCAAATGGTCAAGTGACTCAGAGTACATTATATCAACAAAATCCACATAATGAAGCTCTGGTCCCCACAATGCAAAGTCTGTTTTTTTTATAATCAGCTGTTGAAAACAAGCAACAGTGGACATCTGCCTTTGTCATTAGATTTAGAGTTGTTTATGCTGATTGGCAGGTTGCAATCCACCAAGACATCTGGAAGTACAAAGTTATATACATCTGCATTAGAATTTTGGTGTGATATAGCAAAACAATTTACAGAGGCAGGCAGACCACTTTCTACACAGATCAGGAAAGCGACAAAACATCAGTAGATTATTTGGGAGCCGGGAGGGGAACATTTGGTTGATATCTGTAATATCTCTGTAAACCTCCTTCCAGTTGCTTCTGTTACCTTTATCAAGGTCTTCGTTTTTTTCCCCAATACATTACTTAAGCATTAATACTATTATATTATACTAATAATACTATTAATTAATAGTATTTTCTGATTAAGAGTTCAGTTGAAAATTTGAGACCAATTAATAGCTTTTAAAAGACAGCAGTTTGAGGGATTACCATCAACTGACTGTTGATATCCCTGTATTACATGGAAAATGTATTGACTAAAAACTTGCATGAAATGTTACATGCATGGGCCAAAATCTGAAAAATTACAAGATTTTGCCTATAAATGAGAAATTTATAGATAAGATTGATTGTGGTGTTAATTTTAAACTGTTCCCTTCCACATTCCTCCCAGTAAAGTTTCTATATACTTTGGGATAAGTATTGCCATCATTTGATGCACATGGTAATAAGAAGTAACTTGCACGTGTGAATGACCCATCACAAATGGAGGTAGTCCTTTACTTACAACCACAATTGAGCCCAAAGTTTCTCTTGCTATCCGAGACAGTTGCTAAGTGAAATTTTTCCCATTTTACTACCTTTCTTGCCACATTTGTTAACTGAACCACTGCAGTTGTAAAATTAGTAACACGGTTGCTAAATGAATCTGGCTTCCCCATTGACTTTGCTTGTCAGAAGGTCGCAAAAGGTTATCACATGATCCTGGGACACTGCAACCGTCATAAATATGAATCAGTTGCCATGAATTTTGATCATGTAACCCTGGATATGCTGCAATGTCTGTCAGCATGAAAAATGGTCATGTCACTTTTTTCATTGATGGTCTAATTTCAAAAAGTCACTAAATGAACTGTTGTAAGTTGAGGACTATCTGTATATCATCACAGAGAAGGACAACAGAATAACAATACTTTCCAAGAGTTTTTGAAGGCTTTTTTCTAGTTACTACATGCGTTATGATCGCATCTACTGTATTGCAGAGCTTTATGTAGTCATTCAGTGAGAAATTAAATGGCGTGTGCATCTATGAAGCAGACCACACTGAGATGAGAAAGTAGAAGATTATGGCCTATATATTGATCAATAGCACTAAAAGCCTTAATTAAAACTCTACTATTCCTGGATTTTCCATTTCTGCTTTTTCTGTTTCCTCTAAGCATTGATGTTGCTTTTAAAGCTAGGTGAATTGGAGTAAATGTGAAACCCAAGATGCTTTAATAAAATAAAATAAAAAAAATTAGATGATAAAGAAGTTCCCTCCCTTCTGGGGAGGCCTGGGGTGGGAAAAGTAACCAAAACTTAAGTGGAAGTATTTCTAAGGGGAACAATAGAAGCCCCAGGGAGTCAATATAGGTACTCTGCTCAGTTTTGCTAAATTGCACAAAAATAAACAATTCAGGAAGGTTTGCATTATTTTCTGTACTTGCATCTCTTGTTTGTTTGTTTGTTTGTTTGTTTGTTTCTACTGGTGATGGGATAAGAACCTATAAATAACACTGAAGCTTTCACCACTGAAAAGTTCACTTGAACTGCTCTTCTTGCTTCTGAGAGTGTGCTAGGGTACAATAATCCCTCACTTTCAAGCATATCTTTGCTACCAAGAAGACTAAACAATTGCTTTGTTAATTACAGCCCTATTTCTTGGAAAACTGACTTCTTTAATTCCACATTCTGTCGCATTTCTATAGACTTGCAGAATCAATGCCTATGCTCAACTTTAATAATGATGCATTATTATTAATAATGATGAATTATCAGGGTATTTATATTTTCTGTCCCTTCCTCTTGGTGATGCTGTATATTGTGGATGTAACATACACCTTCTAAGTTGTGCAGAAACTCCCCCGAAGTAGAAATTCAAGTGATTTTTTTTTTTACTGTGCTTCACTAATTGGCCAGTATAAGAGGAATTCTCCAGGTTGTTAAATATCCCCATGTAACATTTAGTGTTATATGTCCTATTTCCCTGGTGTGGGCAATCAGAATTTGGACAATGACCATATTTACTATGTGAACTAATTCAATAACGTAGGCATTATGGTAGACCTGCTTGTTTGTCACCCCCCTATTACAGAAAATATTAGAAAGTTATCCATTCACTAGAAAAGGTCTGTCTAGTACTAGTTGCATCAACCTTTGTTAAGATAACAACTGCTTGACTTCACAGTTTGCATCTCTAACATAGGCTGCTTGGCATTTTAGGTCACAGCTTCTTTGGGTATATAGTTGTCTGCTTGTCTGTTTGGCAATTAACCATTCACATGCTTCTTGCTGTTGTAACAAACACTTCCTCTCTTGTTTCCATTCAAGCTTTGTACAGCATGGAAATTAATGTGGAGAAAGACAAACAAACTGGAGAGACCAAGATTCTCTCTACGTCCCCCATTGGCCCCGAGGCTGCCCGTCAGAGAGGAATCAAAGTCTATGATGATGGTACCAAAGTAGTCTATGAGATGCATTCTGGAGGCACGGTGGTAGAAAACGGAGTACATAAATTAAGCTCAAAGGACGTAGATGAACTTATTCAGAAAGCAGGGCAATCAAGCATAAAAGGAGGGGCTATATCAATAGTGGATGGAAACCTCAGCCACATGAAGGAACAAATTCTTTTTAAGGAAGCAAAACTAGAGATGGTGCACAAATCCGGCAAAAGACTTTCCGGGAACCCTCCACACCAAGCAAAACTTTCTGGGGATGAAATCCCAGAAGCCAGTTCAGATCACCCAGTAACAATGATATTTATGGGTTATCAAAATATTGATGATGAAGATGAGACCAAAAAGGTATTGGGCTATGATGAGACAATCAAGGCCGAACTGGTCCTTATTGACGAAGATGATGAAAAATCATTACGTGAGAAGACAGTGACTGATGTGTCGACCATGGATGGAAATGCTGCTGAGTTAGTTTCTGGGAGGCCCTTGTCAGACACAACAGAGCCCTCGTCACCAGAGGGAAAAGAAGAAAGTTTACCAATGGAAAAAGTCCCAGGTACAGAAAAGAAAAAGCGCTGTCAGTGCTGTATTGTCATGTGACCATCTTCCTTCCTTCCTCTTCCTCCTCCTTCTTCCGAGCAGCTCGTGCTCCATCACTCCCTTAGACCTCACTGTATTTTTCTAACTGCAGTACTGTGAACTGGAAGTGACTGCCTCCATTGCCTTGCAGTTGGTTTGCTCTGATTTTTCTAACTTGTCAAGGGAGATGAGTACAGACTTCTCACCAAATGCACTCTTTTAGGATTATTTTTAGAGGGTGAGAACAAAAACAGTGAACAAAGTGCTGTTCTATTTGAAAAATATCTATATCAATATAAATATATAATATATGAATATGCATAGTTGAGTATGTGTAATATGCATATTTATGTATTGCATATATTTATTAGACTTATAAACGTATATGAAGAATTTTACTTTATATAACTAGCAGGTATGATCAACCTCCAAGGTTTTACAGGATTCCTAAGTTTCACATATATGTGAGCCTTAAACTGCATTTTAATGTTGTACGTTTTTTAAGAAACAGGTTTTATTTTTTACTGGGGTAAGGGAAAGACATTTGATCATGTTGTTTGAGATCCTAATATTTGAATTTTTCTTCCCCAAAGAAAGACTTTGTTCTAATTTGGGAAGCTGTTTAGTAAGACTTTTTCCCATATAAGCCCCAATAAAACTGGTCTTGTGGACAATGTACAATGGGATCAACCCAACTAGCATCATGTTGACTGGAACCTTCATTTGTTTTGCTCAAGTTTCTGATGGGCTCTTCTACAAGGGTCATTGAAAGGAATGCATTTTGCACAGTCTCCGTGCTTAGCGTTCCCATATAGTTGGCTTCAATGAGGCTTGTATGCATGCAAGTGTGGATCAGAATTCAGTTGTGACATATTTTGCAACACTGAAAGCACCACACTGATTTCACTACTGACTGGTATTGCTAAAAATAATTGAATAGTTGCCTAGGGAACTTGGAGTGATGATTTAGGATTTTGTTATCATTGTTTTATTTTGGCCTTATTTAAATCTTGTAGTTTTCAGTATTGTGCTTATGTCCCATCTCCCTACAGTCAAACTAAAATGAGTATGTCATGAAAATGGGTCCAGAATTGCCAGGATTAAATTATTGTCACTGATTTTACTTGTTTGCCTTTCAGTAACAGTGCCTACTTATGTATATGGTCTGCTTGTCGGAACTGTGATATGTAAAAGATGATTTTGTGGTTTATATAAAATATGTATCCATAATGATTGTCTTATGATCTAAATTTCCCAAAAAGAAAAAAGAAGAGAGCCACTTTTTCTCAAGAATAGAAGGCCCCAGTTCTCAAAGTCTCTTTAGAGGTTGTTATATTTGCCTCCCAGAGAATAAAAAAATCAAAGTAGAAAAGCTAGCATTTTTATAATAGGTAAGCACCATATGAATTATCATCATCTTCCAGTGTCTCCTTCAGATAAAGTAAAAAAGCCCAGTGAGAATCTTAGCCTCATATTAGCATCACCAGAATCACTTTCTATGTCCTTCTGCTTGAGTGTTTGGTTACTAAGGGCTCATCCGATGTGCTATGTTCCCATTCTTGACAATACAAAAAGGACAGCACCCACAACATAGTTCATACCAAATGACAATTAAGCCAGTAGTATTGCTGCCTTCTGAGAAAATAATGTGGATTACTTTTAGGTTAGTGATTGGCTCTTCGAAGGCTGGGAAAAAACAGTTCTATAATACCTGTTCTGTAAATTCTAAGGAGGATAAAGAGAATTAATTACATTTTTCTCCAGGTAAAAGTTACTTCCACAAGCAGTAAGTTTGAAGTGACACCCCCCTCCATGCCTGCTTCTTATCCTCCTTGCCAGCTCTCACCCTTATTTGTTTGCATTGCTCATGGCACCTCATTCCCCCCATTAGAGAATTGCCTCTTTCAAGATGGCAAAATAGGCTTCAATAGTGTGTACATACTTAAGTTGTTATTCAAAGCTTCTGCCACTAGGTTTGTCCTCTAACCTTTGCACAGGAGTCTGCCAAAACCAAGACTGTGACAACTCATGGGATAAATGACAGGTCTGCATCCCAAATTAGATTGCACTCGCAGGAGAAGGATGTGATTCTACTCTTTTCAGGAAACCTCAGCCCTACAAAATAAAAATGCATTGGGCAAGGCGTTGCTGGTGCAACTGCGGGGGTGAGTGGGGGGAAGCAGAGTCTGCCCTCATGAACAACAAAATAACAATCCCTCTGTAGTGAATCTTTGATAAAAACAAAAACAAAATCCACTGCCTACAATTATTGCTGTCAAAAAGCCAGCACAGTAAATCATAGATGGATGTGTTTTCAAAACTTGATGGTATTTCCTAAACATCTTTATTTCTGTTTTGCAGTAGCAATATTTATTTCCTCAAAGACCTGCATTCAGTTTAACATGCAATCAATATTCCCATGTCCAAACCTACCCCCAAAAAGAAAAATATGTGCCATGACAGTGAGGTATGGTCTCTCTGTGTCAACCACAACAAAAAAGGCCAAACTGATGCCTAGCCAGCCATCCAGATGGGAGAAAGGAGCCCTTCAGTCTCTAGCAGTTGCCAAACTCCAAAGGCTCCTCCTCCATGTTTAAGTGAATGTGTACGTGGGAGGCTTAAGACTAAGATAGCAGACAAAATACTTCCTTCAGGCACCTTAGATCAGCTTCAACCAGACTAAGTAATGGGCTTATAACAAGATGGAGGATTTACTGTGAGGACATGTCCTCAGCAAATGGTTAGTGGGGCATCCTTGCATCGAGATGTAGATGAGCTCTAAGTGTTAAGAGTAGGAAATTATGATTGACCACAAGAAATACAAATGTCTTGCAAAACAGTCTTTGCTTAAAGTTCATCAAATTAGTTTTCATGTTCATCTTGTAGAAAGGTTCTGCACATTATAAGTACCCATATAATTTAAACATTGCTTCTTTATTTGCTTTGTCTCATTACGCCTACTGAAACTTTGAGATATTTTTACCCAGGATTGTCCCCAAGAAGAAATGAAAAACACAGTTTCAGGGTAACAAGCGATTTCCTTTTGCCTTCTTAGTGTCAGCTGAGTATACAGCCATTATCTGACTATGAAATATATTCTAATCATGAGTAAAAGTATCTCAAAGCTATGATCAAAAAATCTGTAGTCCTTCAGGGATTGCTGGCCTCCAGTTTTCATCAGCCCCATCGGCATCTCCTATCACATCAAATTCGGGAATGAATGGATATAGCCACAGTTGTACTATTCCTGCTCTTAATGCTACAACCCGCATGCCAGGTTCTTTGGAAACGCAACCTTCCCATTTCATCAAGAGCACTATCTGGTCATTCACTTCTCTCCAGAGGGAAATGAGCAGGAGAGTGCTGAAGCCTCTCTTTTGGGGAAGATTTAAGTAGGCTCATTGTCTCAAGCAAGTATTTCAGTAAAGTTATGGTAAAACATGCTAATTTATTTTTTCCAGTCTGTGTGCTCTTCCACATCTCTCATTTGAAGCCTTCTGTGGTTGAGTTCTGAGATGCTTTTCCTAATTTTTAATACTTAGTTGGTATGACCCACCTCCAAATTTTTGAGGGATTCCATTAGCATCTGCAATAGAAATTTTGGATTGCCACAGGTTATAAGAGGCCTCACTGAGGGGTTTGTTTGTTTTTTTCTTAAAGTGTCAAACAGAAAGAGGCATAGACTGATAGAAAATAATGATTCCTTGGTAACAGGAAGCCTTCCAATGATCTGGGTCCTATTGGTATCTTCTGACAATTAGCTGTATCCATAAAATTTACAATAGAAGTGAAGATTTCTAGTGGTATCAAAATAATTTCAACTAAGGAAGAATTTCATGAATCCTATAGAAACGTACTAAACCAGCATTAATCTTGCTGGAGAAAGAGGTTGTCTCCTAATGTGTATCTATTCTCTCTCAGGTGGTGCTTTATTGTATTAACTCTTAAATTTTAAATGTCATGTTGAACAACAATTTTCCTCTGAGCTCTTTTCTTTCTGTGCCATTAAGAAAGATATCCCTGCCTGGTAACTTTTCAAGTGAGGAATACCAACAATCTCCAGTGAGTTTTGAAAAACCAAATCTCAATCTTAAATCCATTTATTTGGAATTAATGTTGAACTTGAGTTCAATTGAACATACTTCTGTACAAGCATGTCAGAATCATAGACTTAAAAAGACAGATCAGTCCACCAAAAGATAAATTCTCTCATTAAAACATTTTCCATTAAAAAATTGTTTTAAAGCCACTTTAAGGTCCTTGTTTAGTGACCACAGTTGTGACCAGCAATGACGCTGTCACTGTGTGAAACTGCAAATCTGCTTATGATCTTAATTCAGTTTTTTGTTTGCTTTACAGACCTGCAAACTAAACTAAATGAAGCAATTGCTAAATAAGGACCACCTGTACTACATCATAAAATAAAACAAATCAGACAAACTAATAAAAATAAACTTAAAAGTTGCACAATTAGTGGTAATGTAATACTACACATTTCTATAAATAAATTAGGAAAATTAGAGGAATAACATTACTTTTCCACAAAGAAACAGTCACAGACCAATTAATATTTTCTTACAGAGCCCTATATTTGACAATACATTAATAATGGTTATTATTTCATTATTATTTATTTTTATATTCATTTGATTGGCAATCTCAATTTTTGCAATATTACTATATTTAATCTTCCTTTGTGCAATATCATTCACCTAATCTTTCAAGTTATTCAATAAACATTTGGTGAAAATTTGAAAAAAGTGATAATCATCTACAACTGCTGTTAACATTTTTGCTAGGTAATAGAGGGCAGAGCAAAGGTTTAAAAGTTAGAAGTAGAGCACAAATGTAGCACTTTTTCTGATTGAGCAGAATACTTTTGATTTGCGATTATCTTTAGTAAATTGTCAGCATTCCACACGCATTCATACATACCATGAAAGTTAAAGTAAAATTCACATGTAATCTAAAATGGAGATTATTTTATTGTTGAATGCTTATTTCCTCTCAAGTACAACAAACTGCTGAATAGAACAGTACTGATTCTAATGCCTTTAAACAAATATATATTTCACTGATATCAACAAATGTCTTGAGCAACGTAAATACATCCCTGATTAATTTTTTTCCAAAGATTTTTAGGACAACCTCTTGACTTTTATTATTATTGACTGGCTTTTCCTCATGATCCCGAATTCAAGTCCACTTAACCATC
Source organism: Pantherophis guttatus (assembly GCF_059756535.1). Classification (NCBI taxonomy): domain Eukaryota; kingdom Metazoa; phylum Chordata; class Lepidosauria; order Squamata; family Colubridae; genus Pantherophis; species Pantherophis guttatus. The sequence goes on along the minus strand of NC_142064.1, from coordinate 87,609,333 downwards.
CATCAGGAAAAAAATACACCTGCCTTCAGTCCTAATGATTTCAACAGGAATGAACATAATAATGTTCATTATGCCTAATGAAACCTACAATCCAGAACAATTAAAATATAAAACATTACACAGAGATGAACAGATAATTCAAACTTCTACAAGGATCCAGCCAGCTTTATACTCCTGGGGCCTGCATATGGTCAGTACTGAAACCCTAAATAAATTTGGAAGATGTCAAAATAGGAAAGGCCAATCTGAGGAGCTGGAGTTAAAATTCAAAGTCAATAATGTTTTGAAAATATATTTGGAGGCCATCTTCACCTAAATATGATTAAAGCAAACCAAATGGGAACTAGAAACAATCAGATTACACTATATATATATTTACCAATCTTGTTTGCACATTATCTACTATTCTTTGTTTCCAGGAATAGAATAATTTTGGAAAACTACAAGTATATAAAGCAATTAATTCAGAGAGAGTCTTCCTGCTGAATTTTCTAAGGATTGGCACATTCTAGATTACATGTGTATCATTTTAATAATGCTCCACAACTCTACCAATTTCCTCTAAATAAGTATGGGAATTGTAGGGTTGTGTCCACAGTTGCATTCAAAAATGCTAGGTTTCAATTGCAGGTCTCTGGACGACTCAATATATCCTTTCAGGGGGAAAAAATTGTTTTTTAAAATTTTTTCCAGGATTGTATCTTTGCAATTCCAGCACAGAGAAATATTTTAAACAATAAATACAAACAGGCAAGGTCTAGATTCTTGACAGTTTGGCACAATGACTATTTAGCCTTAACTTTTGTAATTAAATATTAAAAAATGCAAAGGGGAAAAAAATCTTTTCAGTGTGTTTTCCTAAAATACAAGTAATCTGTGCATTTTAAAAAATCTTTTCTATTTTCAATCTTTTTGCAAATTTACCTTAGATTTCATGAAGACTCTTTTTCTTGGTAACATCAGGCCATCTTTTTCTGAATATAAAAAACATAAAATGCCACTAATATACTGGCCAAGTATCCGCTTTCAAGTAAAGAAAAAACAAAGCAGAAAGAAAAGAATCACAGGGCTGTTTCTCATTTAGTTGTCTGTGGCTGATGTACTGTATTGCATACGTTTACACAATTCTTCCATTTTTGCCTTTGTGACACTTGCTAACGAATCACAAAACTAGATACAATGTGCCATTGGACAGATTGCCTTAGATTTCCCCTCTTTATTTTAATGTTATTTCTTTCCCTAAATTTCCACCCTCCCTCTTACCAAAATTCAGGCAGCATTCCAAGCTGTGTAAGCACAACGTTCTCTTTCCCTCTCTCTCTCTCTCTCTCTCTCTCTGTTTTTTTTTTGAGATCCATAAAGACAGCAGTTTTTCTCAGAAAGGAAATCGCATGATATACTGTAGCAACTGGGAGTCTTGGTCCAGAATATGTAAGAAAGAGAAATGGTATACCACATACATAAGATGTTTATTGGGAATATTATTGCATGATCATGCAATGTGATAGCTGTTCTGTCTTACACTGAATAGAGGTATTCATGCTGTTGACGGCTGATATTCTGTATGAAATGAAGAGATATTCATCACTCTTGATACTGGGTGTAAAAGTGTGATAATAGATCTCTTCCTGCTAGGATATATTGCTCGAGTTGAACACTGAGTATTTATCCTCATAGCAAAGATTGACTGATTATTAGATAAGTGTATACTGTAGTAAATAAAACAGCTGGAAGATAGTATAATTTAACAAACAGAAAGAGATTTTTTTTTAAAAAAAAAACCCTCCAGCATGAAAGGGCATGAAAACTATTTTTCACAGTGTTGTAAGGTTACTTAAGGTTGAGATGTTACAAAACAGATTTAAAAAGTGGTTTTGTGGCTCTGGCTGTTCAGCCTGGTAACTTTGGGCTATGTACGCCTTCAACAATTATACATCATTAACATAAATCTTGAGAATTGGGTTTTTGTTTCTACATTATTGTAGAATCCTCTCAAAATCAATTCTATTCAATTCACACCTGAAGTAATTCCTCATATTGTTCCCTTCCCAGTGAACTTTGTTTCTGGTCTTGAATCCTGGGTGGAGGAAAACAAACAGTTGTAAGGGAAAGATTCACAAGCCTCAGCAAACTGGAGAGAGTTATTCAGTGTTGTTGCCTAAGAATTTAGATGAAACGATTATACCAGTGAAAAACAAAACATGAACAGCCTTAAATTAGCCTCAAGCATTGTTTTCCACAAATATGATTTTTCTTAGAGATGTAGTGGGAAATAACATATCTTGCCCCCTTTCTAAAAAACTTGATTCATAACTTCGTTAAGACATTCTCTCCTCAGAGAATCCCCCCTATAGAGATTACTTAATAAATCACAGGGTAGCACAGTATCTTCTGGCCTTCTTTCTTCCATGCGCATTGCAGGTTTTATTGCATGGGCTGTTCTTTGCAGGTAGACATCCCATATGATCAGCGGTTCCAGCCTACCCATTAACAGACCCTAGATGTTCACACGCATCATGTGGATATTAGATTGTACCACAGGGAGAGGGTTAGGTGATGCTGCCCAACTCGGCCCTGTGCATTATACTTTTCTTTTTAGAGTACATAAACTTGACGACAGCTAGACTATTTGAATTTGAGACTGTAACTTAAATTGGGGGGTCCCCAACCCCGGGCCATGGCCTGTTCAAAACTGGCCCACAGAAAAGGTTTGCAAGTGCAGGTCCACTTGAGTGAGCGGTGGGCGAGTGCACGTGTGCAACTCCATTTGCATGGGCACATATGCCCACCACTTATGCAAAAGGAGTTGCACGCACACGCTCACCCACTGCTTGTGTGGAACCATCCCCTTCCCCCCGGCCCCCCCAGTCCGCAAAGCTGGATAGGTTGGGGACCACTGACTTAAATGATTCAACAGCATCCATCAGTAGGGCACAACAAAAAGGTCCCTCACCTTCGCTATTAAACCTAATCACAATTCCTACTTAATCAGAATTTGGAATTAAGGCTTAAAATGTGCACACTTAAGAGTGTAATGTATGAATTAGTCCCCAAGTGGTTTTTACACAGCTCCAGAGTCTCAAGAAATGTGTACATGCATATATCACTGTTTTAAGTGGCAAAGTTCAAAGTAGAAAGCTACAATGTCAGCAGTCAATACCAAACCTATTTAAATAGATGTAAGCCCCACATGTTTAAGATTGAGCCACTCGGTCCAATTCTGTTTATTCAGAAAAAGGTACTACAGGTAGTTTTCGACTTACGACCACGATTGAGCCCAAAATTTCTATTGCTAAGCGAGACAGTCGTTAAGTGAGTTTTGCACCATTTTATGACCTTTCTTGCCGCAAGTTGTTAAGTGAATCACTGCAGTTGTTAAGTTAGTAACAAGGTTGTTAAGTGAACCTGACTTCCCCATTGACTTTGTTTGTCAGAAGGCTGCAAAAGGTGATCACATGACTCCAGGATACTGCAACTGTCATAAATACGAACCAGTTGCCAAGCATCCAAATTTTGATCATGTGACTGTGGGGATGCTACAACGATCGTGTGAAAAATGGTCATACATCACTTTTTTTCAGTGCTGTTGTAACTGTGAATGGTCATTAAAGAAACTGTTGTAAGTCGAGGACTACCTATGATTTTAATGGGTCTGTTTTCAAATCCGTATACATACTTACATATTTAGTGTAAGTGTACATATTTAGATTTAGTGAGTCCCATTCCTGAGTGGATATGCATAAAATTTCATCTGATTCTTTGTACTTTTACTCAGAAAGAGGTGCCATTAAATGTGAGTGTTGTGCAGAAAAAAAGCTGTATCTTTTAACCAAGGTGGTGGTAGATAGTATTGTTTATAGGCCCAAGCGAAAAAGAAGCCCCTATAAAAATGGCTACTGCTGAAACTTTTTCTCAACAATGAGCAAAATGCCATGTTAAACGCCAACCCTGAAAGATTTTTCCGTGTGCCGTAAATAATTGAATGCTTCACAAAGAAAGGCTCAAGAAAATATTGTGTAAAATACAGCTTTCTGGCAAATGTAGATTGGGCTGAGATGGGGTTTTTTTGTTTTGTTTTATTTTGTTTCTTTTTCATGCTTACCTTCTTGGTGAACAAATGTATATAAGATTCCCATCTGGAGAAGAGAAAAAGAACAACTGTAAACTGTTGTGCTAAAGTACTGGATTAGAATTGCTGAAAATATCTGCTGTCGTCCATTGTAACCTGAAGTGTACTTTTGAGATTGTATATGCTTGGGGGGGGGTGGAGGGGGGGGAATTTTCAGATTAAAAAAAAAAAAAGACACAGACCAAAAAAATGAAAACAAAACACTGCCAGCAACAGCCAGCCGTAACTGTGGCTATTTTCTGGGGTTCCTCTCCCCTTTTCTCTGTGTATAGTATTAAAAGAAAATAAAGCTGCCTTTTCACTGCATTTTGCACCTGTGTCTTTGTCCTCTTTTTTTTCTCTCTCTGTAATTCTCACTCTTTCTGTAATCTCGGGGAAATTTTGCATCCACATAATTTCACCCCTTTCACTAAAATATTAAAGTACTAATCCACACGGCCTCTCTCTTTTTCTGCTACTTTATATTTCTGTTTATCTGGAACGACTCTCCGTGCTCTCACTCTGCATGAAATGCCATTCAGTTGCTCTTGCCACAGCACCCGTTAGGGAACAAGCACCAAAAGATGACCATGCCTCCAAAAAGGGAGAGCATTTCCTCACAGAATTTCTTTGAGATCGATACTCCTGATGTTGCTGAAGTCTTCTCCTACCTAAAACATGAGAAAGTGGCCACAACCGTAAGATAGAAATAACTGATTTGGAAACAGGGTTTTTATTAAAGGATAAAATGGTGGCAGGCTATAGTAAGGCTCAAAGGTAAAAGGGGAGACCATTAAATCTGACAAACTGCATTGCTTTCAGGATTATTTTATTCTAGCACAACCTGCAGCAGGATTGACAGAGCAGAAGGCTTCTCCCTACCTTTGATTAAAGGAGAGGAATTCCAAAATCCAAGGGACTGGGACAGTGGTGAAATCCAATTTTTTTTACCGGTTCTGTGGGTGTGGCTTGATGGGTGTGGTGTGTCTTGGTGGGGGTGGCTTGGTAGGTGTGGCAGGGGAAGGATACTGCAAAATCTCCATTCCCACCTCACTCCAGGGGACGAATACTGCAAAATCCCCATTCCCTCCCCACTCCTGGGGGAAGGATATTGCAAAATCCCCATTTCCTCCCCACTCCAGGGGAAGGATACTGCAGAATCTCCATTCCCACCCCACTCTGGGACCAGCCAGAGGTGGTATTTGCCAGTTCTCCGAACTGCTCAAACTTTCCACTACAGGTTCTCCAGAACCTGTCAGACCTGCTGGATTTCATCCCTGGACTAGGAGGAAAAACTTCAACTCTCCCTAGCTACTATAGGTGTGATGGTCCTGATTTGAACTACGATCCTGCATACAGGTAGTCCTCAATTTACAACTACAATTGAGCCCAAAATGTCCATTGCTAAGCAAGACAGTTGTTAAAGAAAGAACTTTGACCCATTTAATAACCTTTCTTGTCACCGTTGTTAAATGAATCATTGCACTTGTTGAGTGAATTTGGTTTCCCTGTTAACTTTGCTCATTAGAAGGTCACAAGAGGGGATCATACTACTCCAAGACACATCATAAATGTGAGTCAGTTGTCAAGCATCCAAATGTAAATTACATAACCATGGGGATGCTGCAATGGTCATAAGTATGAAAAATGGTCATAAATTGGTTTTTTCAGTGCTGTTGTAACTTTGAATGGTCACTGAACTGTTGTAAATCGAGGATTACCTCAATTAGTCACATGCCAGTAGAAGCTACTTCTAATCACTGGTCCTATAAAATTGATAAGTATAGTGAATTTGTGCTGAACTGTCTTAAGAAGAAAACCCAAAGCAAGCAAATGCAGAAACAGAAAAGTTAGGATCACTAGGTATAGTTCTGTCTTCATTTTGAGAGCTACGAATTGCCTATGAAGAGACCTACAGACAAAGGAAACCAATTGACATTTAGTAACTCCCCAAAACGCTCAATGTTTACTTAAAGAAGTATTGGGGAGCTATGGGTCACATGGAGATGAAACCATTAAGAAGATCCAGTGGTTCAAAATAACGCTTCTTCCTCTTCCACAATTTAAAATTAGGTGTTGGTCCCTTAAGGCAAATAAACAGAATGGAACAGTGAACATAAAAGGAGAAAATAGGACTGCTAGGATTTACTTCCCATAGGCCTTTAATTGTTCTTAAAAAAACAAAACCCTTTGATAAGAACAGTAAATAAAGCAGAAGAATGGAGTCACAAATACCTTCTCTGATGTGGAGCTGATAAAACCAGGTACACATTTTCAGGTTAATTGTTCCTCAATTGCTGGATACAAGGGGCCTTAATTATAGCCATTGTAAAACTAAGAAATTCAAGGGAAGGGAACCTTTTAATGATGTGGATTTCTTTAAAAAAAAAGCAAAGTAAGGCAAGGCAGGCTCAGGTGTGCCTTTGGGAGGCCCTTAGTTGCCTACTTAAAAGCCTTCTGGGGTGCCTAAATTAGAAAAGAAAACAATGGGCTAAACAGGTCTATGATTTGAGCAGGAAACTCAGGTGGCATTTTATCTTTTGCATTATTGGCACATGAAAAATGATTTACTCCAAATACAGACCAAAGAAGGAATTCTAGAAAATAATTTCATAGTTTACATTTCTAAATACACAAAATTTGCAAGAATTATAGGGAGGATGCTTAAAATTTCCATAACTTACTTACTTGCAGGACCACTTGCCAGATTGCCTTTCCCGATGTTATCTATGTTTTTCAAAACCAAAGCATGTAAAATAGAATTGCTGGGCGAGTGGAATAGGCAAATTTATATCCAATCAAATAGTATTTTTCATGTAAAGTAATATGAGAACAGAACATTATAGGTTACTCATTATAGGGGCAGGTTTGACTGGATAGGTTACAAGCCATGAAGCTATTTTGCAAATGGTATTTTTCAAAAAGGGAAAAAGCACAGTTAATAGGAACCAACATTTATTTACAGTCCAAGACCAAACACAATAAAAGACCAGTATAATAACTATAAAAGGAATACCCTTTGCTACCTTTAGTTAATGACAGATGAAGAGTGATCTCTGGATAATATTCCCATTCACCTTCTGAAATTATGTATTGTCCATAATTGTGTAATTCCCTCAAGAATCCGTTTTAACAGTATACAAAGTTAGATTCTGGTTTTACAATCTACTTTATGCAAGGCTAGATCAAATATATTATCAGACTTCAAATGAGCCAGAGAAGATGTTCCACTCTAATTTTCTCATCCACACATGTCCTTAGCCAAATCTTAGATTGATGTTTAAGTAGTCTTCTCATTCCCACTTCCCATGATGCTGAGATGAACATATACACTAGGTTCTTGGAAAATATGGTTATTATATGGGCTGCCCGCCAAGAATGAAAAAAGGTAGGTTGGAGCTAAAATCTACAGATGTAATCTATGCGTTGAAAATCCCATTCTTAATACTGATATAAAGTCAGTAAAGCCAGATCTGATTACTTCATTATTTCCATCATAGAAAATGCATATCCGTTACAGTATTTTGGTGTATCTAGCCACATAGGTAAACTAGAAAGATAATCTTCATAAATCATAGGAATTTGAATGTGATTTGAATTTGAGACAACTGAGTCACTGAAAAGGATTCAACCACCACTATAAATATGGAAGAATTTGAAATTTTACTTGTTTTTTATTGACATAATGTGTATCCTGCCCAATTTAACAAATTCTTAGCAAGTATTTATACAGATAGTCCTCAACTTACAATCAAAACTGAACCCAAAATTTCGGTTTCTAAGTGGAATAGTTGTTAAATGAGTTTTGCCCCATTTTACAACTTGTCTTGTCACAGTTGTTAAGTGAATAACTGCAGTTGTTAAGTAACATGGTTGTTAAGTGAATCTGGCTTCCCCATTGACTTGGCTTGTCAGAAGATTGCAAAAAGTGATCACATGACCTGGAATACTGTAACCGTCATAAATATGAACCAGTTGCCAATCCAAATTTTGATCATGTGACCATGGGAATGCTGCAATGTCATAAGTGTGAAAACTGGTCATAAGTCATTTTTTTCAGTGCCACTCAATTTCATACTAAACACTAGTCACTAGTCACTAAACAAACTATTGTAAGTTGAGAATTACTGTACCTGTATTAGCTAGGCTTTGGAAAAGTCAATTTTAGCTACTAATAAAAAAAAAACAATTCAATATATTTATTTTCTCTGGCAAGATTTTGTGACATGCTATGGTGTTAGAGAATTGTTCATTATTTTTATTTTTTCCTAAGATAGATTTAGCAATCTGCTAGATATTTTATTTAATTGTGACACAGACAATTTCTCTCTTTTTTACTTCTTTGTTTTAAATCTTCTTTCTGCTTTTAAATTTTTTTGTCTATAAAAATTAAAATATTTAAATAAAAAATAAAATATTCAAATATATATACAAACACATATACACGAATCCAGCTTATTGTGGCTTATTCAACAAACCACGGTTAAGCCATGCCACAGCCCAATCCAGGAACCTACTCATCCTCTTGATAATTCCCTTTTTAAACACTGAAGAAATATTTGAGGCTTTCTAGCATTGATCAGGAATTTGTGAAAATTGAAAGGCTCTCTTTCCAGAAATGGAAAGCCTAACTTAAGAAGGAAATAAAAAAGAATCACCAACTGTCTCAGAAAAGATATTACCAAAAAAGGACAATTTGAGGTAAATCTGTAAATCAACATATTGAAACTTTATTCTAGGACATCCTGAGAACCTACACAACAGATCACCAAGATTTTGGTGGCATCTCCAGAGAGATACCCAAAAACTTGTGAATTTACAGCCTAGCAAAAATAAGTAAATTGCTCATCAAATCAGGTTCCACTCATTTTCAATTTCTCAATAATCAGTTGTTCACATAAAAATGGGAAAAACTGCTCATCCTTAACTTCTGTTGTTTATTTTTAATACAGCAACCCAAAATTTAGTTACCATATGGATGACAGAAGGTCAGTAACTCATCAAAGGCTGATGAATAAACTTAGCAGTCATAGAATAGGAAAACCTAGCTATTTGTACATTACATGAACTTAAAAACAAAAATAGTAGGAACAAATACCCAATTTTCTTACTAGGGAAGAAAAGAATGGAATTCCTCAAGGTTCTGTTGGGACCAATGTTTTTAACTTGTTCATAAATGATTTTGCTGACAGATAAACAATGAGCTTGGCAAGATTTCAGATGAAACTAAACTATTCATGAGATAAAAATAAAATGTGAATGTGAAGTACTCTGAAAAAATCTGTTCAATTGGGTGAATGGTCAGCCAAATGATAAATGCAATCCAATATAAATAAACATAAATACATATTGGGCCAAAAATTATTTGGGTGTCAGTAATCGCGTAATGAGATGTCAAATCAGCACAGAAAAACCACATTCAGAAATAAAACTGCTAACATTATACAGCTAGTCCTCAATTTATAACCATTCATTTAACAACCTTTCAATTTTACATTGGCATTGGAAAAAAAACTTATAACTGAGTCTCACACTTATGACCATCACAGTATCCCCATTTCATGTGATCTAAATTCTGGTGCTTGGTAATCAGCATGTATTTTCAATGGTTGCAGAATTGCAGGATGATGTGATTGACATTTGTGACCTTCCCAGCTGGCTTCTGACAAGCAAAGTCAATAGGCCAGGCTTAATTTGCCTAATAACCAGGGGTGAAATGCTCCTGGTTTGGACCGGATTGCCCAATCCGGTAGCGATGGCGGTAGGTGGTTCGAAGAACCGGTAGCAGAAATCCTGCTCCCCCCCCCAATGCCCAGCTGAGCCGCGCGATCATCAGAGGCTTTTTTTTTTTACTTTTAAAAGCATTTTTTCTACCACTTTTTCCCAGCTGAAAAAAAAAACACCACTTTTTTCCCAGCTGAATTGCCTGATCGTCAGAGCCTTTTAAAAGCATTTTTTTCTACAACCTCTTCGGCCAAAGAGGTTGTAGAAAAAATGCTTTTAAAAGTTTTAAAAAAAAAAAGTTGGCCACGCCCACCCAGTCACATTACCCCACCACCAAGCCACGCCCACAGAACCAGTAGTAACAAATTTTACATTTCACCACTGCTAATAACTCCATGGTTCACTTAACAATAGTCTTGCTTAGCAACAGAAATTTGATTCCAAAGGTGTTCGTAATTCAAGGACAACCTGTAATGCCCTGACAAAAGTCTACAGTTCATTCACAGATGAAAAACCAAATAAAATTAATTGATTGATATAATACAGCTGTAAAAAGTGCAGACGAGGACAATCAAAACTATCAAAAACCTCTGGCACATTTGTTGTGTAGAAAGATTTTTTGAAACTCTTAGGGAAACATGATGAAGATGAAGACTGTTATGTATGTCAGGGAGAAGTTTTTCTCTTATTCTCAAAACAAGGTTATGAAGCTGATTGAATGGAAATTTACATTTGTTTACAACAGATTCCCCCCCAAAAAGCACTTCTTCACAGGATGCTTAATTTATAGAATTCAGATGATGGCTACCAACTTGGATGACTTTAAAAAGGGATGGAATAGGTTTGTGAAGACCAAGCCTATCAACAGCTATTGGTGTTGAAAACTCATTGTTATTTGTAGGTTGCAGAAGAACAATGGTGACCTGGGAGAAGGGGGGAGTTTGCTTGCAAGTATATCTGAGTTCATCCTATAAGAAATAAAACATTATCTTAAATGGGCCTTGGATTGATCCAGCAAGAATATTCCTTTCTTCTTATGGCAATGAGTGTCTTCTGACTATAAAGCCCTTAACTATGAGCCCTCCACAAGGAAATTAGCTAGAGAGGGTCTCATCTGAAGGTCAGTAGTTCAGTGTATAACAACATTTACACAAACTGACAAAAAATAACTCAAATGGCTTACTCAATCCTGAGAAAGCCAGAACAACTACAGGTAGTCCTCGATTTACGACCACAATTGAGCCCAAAATTTCTGTTGCTAAGCGAAACATTTGTTAAGTGAGTTTTGTCCGATTTTATGACCTTTCTTGCTACAATTATTAAATGAATCACTGCAGTTGTTAAGTTAGTCACAGGGTTGTTAAGTGAATCTGGTTTCCCTGTTGATTTTGCTGGTCAGGTCACAAGAGGGCATCACATGACTTTGAAACACTGCAACCATCAGAAATATGAGTCAATTGCCCAGCATCCAAATGTTGATCTCGTGCTGCAATGCTGCAATGGTTGTAAGTGTGAAAATGGTCACAACTCACTTTTTTCCAATGCCGTTGTAACTTTGAACGGTCACTAAATGAAATGTAAGTCAAGGACTACCTGTATAGAGAATTCACTGTTTTCCTATTAAGCCAGAAATATTGTTAAAATGTATTTACAGCATTACCAATAAAAATGAAAGCACTGAATCCATAATTATAATAATTACAATAGAGATATTGGCAAATGCCATTTTAAAAAATCTAGCCCATGAGAATATAATGCGGCCTTTCATGTAGTAGAAGAAAGACGAGTATCTGATGTATATAATCCATCAGTTACCAAAGAATGACTGGGCGGCATTGAAGTGCCTTCTAAGTGTTTAGACCCATATATTTGCTGTGTGATCTTGGAACGTTTTATCATTCTTGACATGATGCTTTCAAAGGAAGAGTCATTATGGGGACATGAGGTTATGTTTAAATATAGTTCTTTCATTCTAAGCTGATCTACAGTCAAAGCTGTTGCTCAGAGTATCCACGTGTGTGTGGACTCGGAAGCAACACCCATTGTGGTCATTATTTCCCAGGAAAAGATGTATAGAATTGTAGCCTTTAAAAACAGAACATTTGTAGATGACTCTGGCATTAAAAAAAAAAAGGAAAATAGCATTTAATATGAGTAAGATGTTTTTGAACTGACTGTCAAGATAAATAGATGCCTTAAGGTTGAAAAGAAGAATTATTGGAATCATTCCAATAGATTTGTTTCCTTCCTGTGTCTTGAGGGAATGGTTTTAAATGAAAAAGTGTTTTGCACATGTTGCTAAGTGATTGACTGAAATAAAGCCTTCTGAATACAGCACACTAAGTACATGTGGCTGGTTTAAAATGAGAGACCATAGTATTGCTATTGTTCATTCTTCTGGAAATTTCCAATTTTGAAAAAATCATCTGACTGGACATTATAGGCTATAGCTATGGTGAACATATTTTCTTAAAAAAAAATAAATGACAAACTGGCAAAAAGAAGGCAAATCTAACAGATGTTCATAAGAACAACATTATGTTTATTTTTCAGTTTTTATTGCCCACACCCTAAACTGTAGGCATAACACTTAAACAGGAAAATGTGTAAAAATGAATGCCTCCTCACCGAGATGGACACCATTAAACCATGGTGGAATGGTTTCGTTTTCTTCTCTTTACAAAATACTATGTAGGAAAAGAAACTACCCCCCCCAAAATCTTGTTTCAGAGTGAGGGATAATATAAAAGGGATTTTTTCTTGATTCCTCACAAACAGTGGAAATCCACCCACAACATCAACAACCCTCTTGTTACAGGTTTAAAATGGGATAAACCCTGGCAGAAGAGGCAACTCTTTACCTGCCAGAACAACTCGGACAACTGTTCTCAGTTGGCTATATCAACCTATTATTGTTGTTGTCTGGGCCACAAAACAGAAGTGGCTTACTTTTTGAGATTGTTTTGGCTTTCCCTAATGTACGCCCCTGGTGGTTTTCTTATCTAAATACCTAAATATTTAGCCAATGTTTTCTGACAACTGCCCAAAAGAATATTGCAAGCAATGTTGGCAAGATTGAAGAATTCCCTAAACTGTTATCAGATTGGTAGGGAGTCAATTCTAGTACCATTCCCATGGTTTGGACTTTGTTTTCCATCCACTCCTCCTAGGAAAGAGACTGCGAGAGGGATGTTTGTTTTATTTTTTATTTATTTATCCATTTTTGAAGCTGCCCGACTTCTTAGTGACTCTGGGCAGCTTACAAATGAGAAAGAGTACATTAAAAAAAATCATGGCTGACTGGAAGAACAATACAACCTGCTATAAAATCAAACGTAATTAAACACCCTATGCCAAAGCCTGAAAGAACAGCCAGTTTTTTTAGTGATTGCCTAATCACTAAATCATAGGGGTAGAAATCTCTCATGTTGTTCCAGAAGGCAAGCACTACAAGAAAGAAGGGACACTACTTCCATCCCATAAGATGACACTGTTCAATCAAGGAGACCAGAGGGCACTACTCTGATTGATTGCACCATGGTAAGTGGTGCCTCAAGTAGCCCAGCCCTATGCCATAAAGTGCTTTTACGGAGATAACCAGCCCAGAAGTAAATAGTGCAGCTCACAAAGCAGTGAGCCATGTGAACCAACTTGATGCTTCCATACCTGTCCACAATGCCACATTCTAGATCAGCTGTAGCTTCCAGATGGTTTTTAGGAAGAACCCCATGTAGACAACTTACAAGTATCCATTTGTGAAGTGACTAGTGTACGAATGACTACCTGGTCTAGGAAATGGTGTAACTGGAGCACTGGATATACCTCTGCAAAGACCCTATGGTCAGTTCCCACCTGCTTTTCAAGCAAGAGCTGTGAGTCCAAGACGAACCCCAAATTGCATACAAATCTTGAATGCAGAAATGCAGTCCCACTGAGAACTGATGATGGAATATCTGAGGGATCTAAATAAACACAGCCACTCAGTCCTGTCATGATTGACCATCTAGTATGTCCCCATCCAGAACCACTCAGGTTCCAGACATTGGACCAGGATTTTGACAGCATGATTGTCTGTGGGGGGGAGTGGGGTGTGTGTGAAATGTGCACAATTGGGTTTAATAAATACATTGTTGATCACTAGCCTCAAAGCAAAGAATGATCTCGTCTAGTGGTTCCATGCAGGTATAAGAACTATAGCCCATTAAACACAATGGGAAAGAGCATCAAGTATCTGCTGCATCTCATACTGTAATCCAAAATCTTTGAAAATTACCTGTTTGTTTAACATTTGTGGGAGACAAAATAAATACAGTGCGCCCTTAATAGTTGAAAGTGTTTGTGCAAAAGTTGCTCCCAGTTGCTTCAGATATGACTGTCAGGAGTCCCGGTAATAAATTGGGGTCTTTCTATATGCACATGCACACAGTCCAACCACTTTAGTATTCCGAACAACTGGCCTGTTATGTGACTGCTTAAAGAAAAGACATGGATCATCCACATGCATGCCCTGAATGTAAAAGCAAAATGATGTACAACGGTTCTGGGCTTCAGGGAAACAATCTTTCTAATGGCCCTTTCTAACCACTTGATGACTTGAAGCAGGTTTATGAGAGACACTCAAGGCTATGACAACAGACATTATTTCTTGGGTATGTTTGAAGTCACTACTAAATTGCAAAATGGTTTCCTTGGCAACCTCTTTTCTTTCACTCTGGTGACTCCTTCTTCAGGAAGAATGAGTAACTCTGTAGAGAACTATATGAGCTAACCTGCTATTGTTGATAGCTTTCATACAAGCAATAGCTGCAATCAATATCTTTGATCCATAAAGCAGGGATTATTGTTACATACTTATTCAGGAGGATACTAGTCAAATAACATTAAGATGTTTCATTGTAATATAAGCGGTCGTGTAGGGCTTCCAACTGAATGTTCATAAATAGTTTCTCAGGGATCTCACCAGCAGCCCTCTGAGGTCAGAACTAAACACCCATACAACCAGTGATAGACATCAGGGGTCTATATAAATAATAAGAGCCATTTTGGTGTGGTGGTTAAGGCACTGGAATAGAATTCTAGGCCTTCATTAAGCACAGCCAGCTAAGTGATTTGACATGAATCTCTCTCTCTCTCTCAGCACAACCCATCTCACAGGATTGTTGTGGGGATCATAAAAGACAGGAGTATTGCATATGTTTGCAGACTTGAGAGATATAGATAGATAGATGATAGATAGATAGATAGATAGATAGATAGATAGATAGATAGATAGATAGATAGGTACGTACGTACGTACATACATACATACATACATACATACATACATACATACATAGATGATAGAATAAAAATCTAATAAGAATTGGTCTGCAGATTTCATAATCCAAAACTCATTCTCTATGCACCATAATAACTTGGTTGGTATTTATATTGCCCTTATTTAATTGCAGTTTTCTTTAATTACGTTCAGTTTGGCTTACCAAACTGAACTCATCCCAGTGTCCAGTCATAGTATCTGTTTTTCAAAAATAGTATAGATAACCCAAATTGTGAACAAAACTTCCCATGTTTGGAGAGATATAAAAAACACATACATGTTTATCCATTTTTTTAAATTAAATTCAACAAACTGAATCTAGTAGATTCAGAAAAATAAGAAAGAAAGAGTAACTGAAATTAGGTTCATCCAGTTAAGCTGAATGGTACAAGTTCAGGGTGAAACATTTGACCAATAGGAGGTGACTATGCTTGACTTTCCTAAGGCCCTTTAGCCAAACATCATCCATCTTGTTGAGGCACTGTACTGACATGATTGGTCTTGCCGTGGCACTTGATGTCCTGCCATGAGCCTCCTTCAGCATCTCTAGGAGAAGCAGTGACAGAAGACTATTGAAGTGATGGAAAAGAATCTCAAAAAGGAACTCAGAGCCATGTTTAGGGGTGGGACAGTTTTGCTTTGCTCTTTAGAGGTGTAGCAGCTTGACACAAAGTTTTGCATAACCCTGTAAAATACAGGTAGTCCTCGACTTGCAACAGTTCATTTAGTGACCAAAGTTATAACGGTACTGAAAAAAGTGACAACCTGTGCAGCATCCCCATGGTCAGGTAATCAAAATTCAGACGCTTGACTCATATTTATGATGGATTGCAGTGTCCTGTGATCGCCTTTTGCAACCTTCCAACAAGCAAAGTCAATGGAGAAGCCACATTCACTTAATAACGGTCTCATCAACTTAACAACCGCAGTGATACACTTAACAACAGTGGGGGAAAAAAGGTTGTAAAATGGGACAAAATTCACAAAACAAATGTCTCACTTAGCAACAGACATTTTGGGCTCAATTGTGGTCGTAAATTGAGGACTACCTGTATTTCTCTACTCCATTCTTGCACCAGTTTTGCTGTGAGGTATATTACAAGAGGTAGTCAATCAGTATGGATGGCTTTGAGAGAAGATTGGAGAAATAATGTGAAGATAAAGCTATCAATGGGCATAATAGCCACATATTTCCCTTAGTACCATATATTTTCTTTTGAAGTATTAAGTTTGTCAGGACCAGTTGCTAAGGTAACAGAAAGGTGCTATTTTGTTTGTATCTTGCCTATATAAGCATCTGATTGGTCACCCTGGCAGAAAGATGCTGAGTTAGAGAGACTGTCTTCATCCAGCTCAGCAAGTCTTAGGTTTCATTTGATTCAAGAAATATTCATATAACAAAATCCTGCAAAATCATTTAATTTTACTCTCACCAGGTTCCATTTTTTTAGTTTAAGCATTGAATTTCAAATTAAGGAGCCTACCTCAGCTGCTAGGCTGAAAAGCAGCATATAGTTGGCTTTACTTCCATTTCATTAAAGGCCTTCGACACTCAGGACATCGCCATCAACAGTCTCTAGCTATTGAGTTAGAAACTGCTTTGCCCATCTGCCAAAGTAATGCTTCTCCGGTTGGGGCTTCATTTTCTGAAACAGAAAATCAAATACTTTGAAAAGCATCAACCTTAAATATGGAACCCCTTTCTTTCATTCCTGTTGGGCAAGAAAGGAGGGATCTGTGACTGAATTTATACACATAGCTAAGCCAGATATAATGGCCTGATTTCCACACAGTAGTCTGTCATTATTTATAAGAGCTGTATGTGCAGGAATATCTAATGTTTGTTTGGAGATTTTTTTGGTGATAAAATCATCTCTCCATGGCCTACAATTTCTCTCACTTCCGTTACATCTCAAAAGAAGCTGTTGTGAAGGAATTTCTTCAGCTGAACCTTCCCTCCCTCCCTCCATCCTTCCTTCTTTCCTTTCTTTCTTCCTTCCTTCCTCTATGTGACCACTCTTTCTAAAGGGGAGCCCAAAGGTAATTTGTGCCTAGCTGTAGACAGTACTGGGAAGATGAATCACTGGCCTGCCCCAGCAGAAAAGAGCTTATTATGTTCCTGAATCAGTACATTATTAAGATAACAGGATATTTGAATTCTTACCATGATGCAAATTTTCAAATAATTGCCAAATAAAATAAAGTTTCTTTGGGGATAAGTTTGATGTCCAGTCAGTTCATGGAGTTGTCCATGTAGTTTTCTTGACAATAGCTATCTTTCTGGGATATATTTTCAAGTTCTCCTGTCTATTCTCAATACCTTAGAAGTCTCTTATCAAAGTACTAATTTAGTCAGAAGCACCTTAATTTCAAAATCTGGACACAGTCAACTGGCTGGAGTCCAACTGCTAGCACTGATAGCTGATAGTGAAGCTGAGAAAGTATTATCCATTCTTTCTTGTTTTTAACCATCTCTCCAAATCCTGATTGGTTGGATGATTGGTTGGTTGGTTGGTTGGTTGGTTGGTTGGTTGGTTGTTTCTGCTACGTTATTAATAAAATGCACACCTATGTCTCTTGATGTACATTGTTATTTATTTAAAGTATTTCTAGTTGCATTTCAAGGCAAAATAAAGCTTTGCCTGATGAAAGGGGTGATTAGAAGCATGTGGTTAAATCTAGAGAGCTTCCTGTCTTAACCAATAGCTAAACTTCCTTTGGCTGCTCTCAGTTCCTTGAGGTAAATTATTTCAGAAAACAGACCCTGCAAGGATTATTGGAATTCTACTCTATTGTTATAGAATATAATAACTTGGAAACCTATCAGAGTTTCCGTCTGTCCCCTCTTATCCCAAACAAAATCAAGGTGTCCTCTTGAGTTTCTTTTTTTACCCCTTCCCCTTTCTCAGAACTGAATTTTTATTTACTTTGCAGTTCTTGTATTCCTCCTTCAAGGCTATATCCCTATAGGCATGCAGCCCTGGACAACTAGTAATGCAGCCCCACAAGATTGTAAACATTAATATTATTATGTGATTTATATAGATTAACTATATTATATATATTTATATGCGGTCCAAGACAATTCTTCACTCAATGTGATCAAAGCAAGCCAAAAAAACTTGGACCACCCATGCTATATCCGTTCTTTGCAATATCTCCATTCTCCTCTACGTCAAGACCTAGCCAGATGAAATCCACCCAGTTTCTCTGCCCTCCCTTTGCCTTTGAGCTGAGAGACTTCAGTGTTGTTTCTATTCTGTACCCTCTCCCTAATTGTTGCTGTCTATCAGCCGTCTAAAGTACTGCTCACAGCTGAAATCCTTAATGAGTCAAAGGAAACCAGTGGGTCAGCAATGCGCTCAATGTCAGGAATCCAGGGAGGATCTAAAGATGTTCAGCTAGAGACTGCTGATAGCAGCCTGAGGAGGCCTTATGCCTTGCTGAATAAACCATACAAAAGATAAATGAAATTAGCATGAGCAACATGGACCAGTGCTCATTTTGCCTGCAGTTTTGAATGTAACGGACTTGAAATTTTAATGGCATGTGCTGGAATACCCAGGGGTTTTAAAAAGTTGCTTAGCCTGACTTGGCATTCTTTACCCTTCTGGTACACACAGTTGGTGTTCAGATATTAACATGTCTTCTAGGCCCAAATTATTAGACATGTAAAACATGTAAGAAATAATAACAATGTCCTACCTGTCAATGGCTACTTCAGCTTCAACCACCTAAGTCCGACCTAAGCGTAGTACACAAAATTATCTGCTACGTCCTACCTGTCAATGACTACTTCAGCTTCAATCACAATAATACACGAGCGCACAATAGATACAAATTTAAGGTAAACCCCTCCAAACTCGATTGCAGAAAATACGACTTCAGCAACAGAGTGGAATGTACTACCTGACTCTGTGGTTACATCCCCAAACCCCCACAACTTTAACCTTAGACTGTCTACTGTTGACCTCACCCCATTCCTAAGAGGTCTGTAAGGGGTGTGCATAAGCGCACCAACGTGCCTACCGTCCCTGTCCTACTGTCCCCATTTATTCGTATCCATTTCCTGTATTCATAATCATGTTTATACTTATATCTGTTATCCTCTACATGCTTGACAAAATCAATCAATCAATCAATCAATCAATCAATAATGATGGCTTGGCCTATGACCCAGATGGCACATTGATTTGGTTTACAGAATTATAGGAGGAAAAGCACCACAATAATAGCAGTAACTGAGGCTTCTGCAAATCTAATATTGTAACACTAAAAATCTCTTATTTTTGTCACCTGATCAATAAATATGACCAACAGAATATGGAAATTGACCAACCCTCATGGGATGCTTATTGTTTATTTGGAACATTTAAGTTATTTCAGCGGCCTGTTTTTGCTCCCAGGAGGCTGCAGTGAGGCCAAGTGCTGCCTGTCACACCCCATGGCTACGCCCACCATGGCCACGCCCACCCAGCTGGTTATTAGGGCAGAGAACCAGTTGTTAAATTATTTGAATCCCACCACTGGTACTGGGGCACAGTTTGAGACATCCCTTATATTTGGTCATGTTGGGGGGGGGCTTCTGGGAGGAGTTGTAGTGCAGCACCCTCCTGAAGATTATTCCCCACCCCCTTTTGTTTAGCTTTTTAAAATAGGTCTCAACTGCCACAGTGCAAATCTCTGGCAGATTTCGGATTTCCTTGGATGAAAGAAACAGACTTACTGCTCTTTTACAAGCCAAAATTCTTGTGGTTAAGCTAAACTAGTGTAGCATTTGAATCCAAGCTGTTGTTGTTGTTGTATTTGTTGTTGTTGTTATTCATACAATCAGCCACATGTTCAGACTGGGTTTGGCATTTTTGTCTACCTATTGAATCCTTACCAAGGACCTGGGATAGGCAAATCGGGATGTTTGACGGTGTTACAGATGTTGTTGTTGTTGTTATCATTATTATTATTTCTGTTGTTGCCACTATTAAATTATTGTTATTATTCAAATTGGAACAGCTTTTCTTAAATCTCCACTACTGATTTTAGTCGTAATATATGGTAAGTAGTATTATTAACTAGGGCTGTGCAATACTTCAGAGTCAGATGAAAAAAGGTGCTGAAGAGCATGTGGAAGTTGGAAAATAACCTGTTGCAAGTTTTTAAGGTAGCTCTGTTTCCTGTAGTTATAGGCCTCTGAGGAAAGAATTGTGTGATCATTGAAAAAGATGCAGTCGCTTTAAAGACTTGCAAAGAGTTACTATATATTCCCACTCCCCTGTGCTTCATTCAAAACATCTTTCTGGAATCAAATTCAAAGCACTACAGTACACAGTCATCATTTAGAAAGGATTTAATTAATTTAGTTTAGTTTTGACTGAATTTACATAAAACTATTAAATCCATTAAACCCAATTTATATTAGACAGTTTAATTTGCCATATCCAAACTCATTTATTCGTTCGCGCAAAACCCAAGAATGTCCTTTGACTTAAAAACTGTGACCTGTGACCTGTGGATAGAACTTTTTTAAAAAAAAAATGCTATATTTTTTCACAGAGGCAGAGAGATTTGTCATGTGGTCTGAAAATACCAATGAAAGCCCTCAGGTGAAAGCAACAGCTTTGGTGAGTGATATGATTTTACGCATCAGCCTATGCATGTGTTTATCCAAATAATTGGTTGCTGTTGGTATTCTGTGAGATTATTTTTATTCTGTACTTTGGTCTAAGATAGAGTTATGATTGGGACTTTGAACAGGCAAAAATAAGAGAATGCTCGTGAATCATGTTTTATATCAAGGGTTCCCAACACTCGGGCTGTGGCCACTACTGGGCCATGGCCTGTTCGAAACCAGGCTGAGAGGAAATGGCAAGTACGCATGCATAAAGCACTGTTCACACGAGCGAACACTTGCACTTACACGTGAAGCTACATTCGCTTGAGCGTGACGTGCACACAAGTGGAGCTAAGCGTGCCCACGTGCACCTGCCACTCACACACATATGCACACCCACGCCGGACCAGGTCACCAAGCTAGAAAGGTTGGGGACCGCTGTTTTATATGGTTGCTTTCCTCTTTAATCTATCCAATTTGTTCAAGAGATGAGTGAGTTTCAACTGAAACTTCTAAAATGTTATCCAATTTATCACCGAGGCTCAGCAATAAAATGCAGATCTTCAAACGCTTAACCCTCAATTAACTCTTGGTTTCACTTGGCAAAAGACTTGCATATACAACTTGACTAGTCAGTTGGGTTGAGATAGACAGCTATAGAAATTGAATAAATATATAATAAATAAAATAGCTTTGAATTTTAATGAAGGCAGAAACAAAGACTTAAACACAACTGTTGGCTGGTCTTTTGATAATCTTGGTAGTTTTTATATTTCAATTAATCTTCTTCTACAGTGTTCTACTTGTGACTAAGATCCTTCCATAGTTATGAATCTGCTTTGATATTTTTCTTGCTTAAATTTTTAAGTCTTTTTAGTGGTGATTTGATGACTTGATTCTATTTTTATTTATTTATTTTTCACATTTTTTCATTCTCCTATCCCCTTCAGAGAGGGATGCTTGGTGGTGTATAATAAAATATCAAAATATGTAAAACAACATATAAGAATTAATTTTTTTTAAAAAAAATGTAGAATTTAAAAAGAGGCAATGATGATTGAACCCTGTAAAAAAATTAGTTTAAAAAACAAAGGAGGGCTCTTAGGGTTCCAACCAGCCCCACGGCTGTGTGTTCCTCTGGGCTCCCCATTCAAGGCTGCAGAACCATGTTTTACTCCTTTTTGGAAGACCAGGAGCATGGGGTCCTGCCTCACCTGTGGGGGAAGAGCATTATATAGGGCGGGGACCAGGGGTGCTATTCAGCAAGGTCTGACAAATTCTGAAGAACTGGTAGTGGAAATTTTGAATAGTTCGGAGAACCAGCAAATACCACCTCTGGCTGGCCCCAGAGTGGGGTGGGAATGGAGATTTTGCAATATCCTTCCCCCAGGAGTGGGGAGGGAATGGGGATTTTGCAGTATCCTTCCCCTGGAGTGGGGTGGGAATGGGGATTTTGCAGTATCCCTCCCCTGCCATGCCCACCAAGCCACACTCACCAACCCTGCCATGCCCACCAAGCCACGCCCACAGAACCAGTAGTAAAAAAAATTGAATTCCACCACTGGCAGGGACAATGGCAGAGACTGCTCTCTTCCTAGACCCCATCAGTTGGAATTCTTTAATTGACAGATCTGTAACATACCTTCCCTCCCTGACCAGGTGGGATAGCCCAAGGTAATGGAACAATTTTATTGTTAAAATTACTATTTTAACATAGGAACTGTGTCATACAATGTCTTACATTATTATCCTCATTGGGTCTTACTTAAATGCCCTCTGCGTCCAGTTTTCCCGTCTTTCGTATATCTATATCAACAGCAAAAGAAGATGTTTAGGTTTTTCTGTAGATAGTCTAAGGACTTCTCAGCTCTCCAGATATTGCTGAACTCTGTCCAGAAATTGCTGAACAGTGAATGACGGAGAAAATCAACTCTTCGTTTTCTCCATCATTCACAGTGCTGTGTGGATATACTGAGAATTGGAGATCAACCACATCTTTCCCCCACCTTACCTGTATATTTATCCCTGAAAGAAGCTTCCACTGAACTTGGTGATAGCCAAATCTTTAAGTTCTTAAGGCAAAAAATGTCCATGAATAATCTTGGGATGATAGTCAGAAGATGACTGGTATCTTTACACTGCATTCCATTAATAAGCAGATTACAAGGTCCCTCTGCTCTTCTTAAAAGGTCATTGAGTTCTTTCATAAAGGCAGTTGACAAAAGGAAGGATTTCAGTTACTATTACTTAGCTGCTCAATCCCCTCATGTATATTTAGATTTGCGCCATTTCATTTTTAAGCTTCTAGCAATAGTCCAGCTTCCATTTCTGAAAGACTGCATGAGCTGAAGTACAAAGAAGAAAGGATTAAAATATTGTAATGGTTTAATAACTTCATCTGTTTTGACTTCTCAGATAGGATGTATATTAATTTATATTTTGGCATTGGTGCTTGCCAATCCTCCATTTGATTGCAAGAAACTAAACTAATTTTATTTGTGTGTTTACTGATCTTTCAGTTCCAGTAAAAAAATCAAATCTGTTTCTGAGAAAGATCAGAAGAAACGGGAAAGGTGCAGATAAAACATTCTTATATATAGATACCATATGATTATTTCCTGCATTCCAACATATTTCCTCCATTCCAAATACTTTATACATATGTAAGACACATGCTTTAGTCTAGTCTTCTTCAATCTGGTATTCTGAATTGTGGGGATTGCAACTACTTAAAATCCCTGTCAGCAATGGGGGCCCATGATCTCAAAACATGTGGAAGATATTAAGTTGGTAAAACTGCTGCAATTCATCCATTTTACAGGGCTGGCAGTTTAGGTTTTTTGAATTAAGGGCAGTCACTCTCCCCAGTCACTGATCTTCAGGTTTTGTAAAATTCAGAGTCCTGTAAAAGTTAGTATAATCATTAGGCATAATTTTAGCAGTCATAAACTGTAATGGTGATAGTACCTGCACGTTGAATGCTAGATTAGATAAATTCATATTAAAAGGATATGTATTTCCCATGAAGGTTTCAGCAGGCTCATTGCCAATGAAAGCAAAAGGAATATATTACTTTTGTGCTTATAAAAGATACTTCTCACTAAAAACATGGAAATTAATATTTCACACAGTATTATCAATCAATCCTACAGTCTGCTGCCTATTTATTTTGTCATTGCCTAAATAAATAAATAGTCATGATGTAGAGCAGAGATTGAAACAACTGAATGCAATTCAGAGCTAAATGCAATTTTTTGAACAGCTGTGGTTTTGCCTGAAATAGTTCAACTGTCCTCAAACTATTGCACATCCCTAATATCAAATACATGACTGGGGAGTCATTGTGTTAACTACACCACATTTTAATTATGTTTAAATGTAAACAAAGCAACATCAAATCTGCATTGTTTATGTCTGCAAAGCAATGTTCATTAAGATCTCCCAAAAAATTGAAGTTGCATTACATTCTGCATAAGCAAACTGATGTTAAGAATTGATTTTTTAAAAATATAATAACGTAAACTTTCCTTATGAATATAAGAACAAATATATTAAAAATTGTAATGTATAGAAATCTTTATTTTCACCAGTGAAGTGTGAGGGCTTGCTTGCTTTTTAAGAAACTGAGTACAAGCTCTTTAAACAGCCCTGGTGGCACAGTGGTTAGAATGCAGTATTGCAGGCTAACTCTGCCTACAGCGTAGAGTTCGATTCTGACTATGGGGTGGTATATAAGCTAAGTGCTATTAGTAGAATAGAATAGAATAGAATAGAATAGATATATATAAAGTTTATTGTCATTCTACGTATATACACAGTATACCCATACAACGAAATTCGCATAACACCCAGAGATCAAGCCCAACACACATGACAATCCCCAAACACACCCACACCCACCAAAATTCCCCACCCCTAAACCACCCAAACATCCACACAACAGACCAAGTAATGCTGTCACCAAGGAATAGAATAGAATAGAATAGAATAGAATAGAATAGAATAGAATAGAATAGAATAGAATAGAATAGAATAGAATAGCTTTATTTGGCCAAGTGTGATTACACACACAAGAAATTTGTCTCAATACATAAGCTTCAGTGTATCATAATAATGATACCAATAAGAGAAGGTAGTAGAAAAGATGAGAAGGATAATAATTATTGTTATTGCTAAAGCACTCTGAGGTGAGAACTGGAGATTTCTGGAGGAGAAGCTAGTTACTAAGTTAAGGGGAAATGAGTTTAAGTGAAAACTGGGTCTTATTCCATAAGGCTGACTTTGTTTGCTCAGAACTTTATTTTACTATTTTCTTTGTGTGAAAGTGGGAGTGTACCTGGAGAAGTGAGATGTCTCTACTGGGGAAGGTAGGGGGAATGAAAATGCCTAAATCCAGATGATTAATGGTCAGGAATAGCAAGAGATTAAGAGAAGATATCTGAAAGGACATATATATTTGCAGGCTATTTTCCTATCTAGTCTTTCTTCCCTCAAATATATGACACCAATGATTTGATCAAGAATGAAGAAGCCAACCTATCAGTTTGCCAGGTAAGGATGCCATCAGACCAATGCATAGGGAAGAAAATACTTTAATTTAGTTTTTCCTTGGGATATAAGAAGGAGGTTCAGATACTAAGATGAGGTACTATTATCTTGATGTCATGGTAACTCGGCATCTGATGAAACGTGCTCTCATAGCATCATCTAGCTTCTGCAGGTATGGAGGACCCATTATGATATTTTTTTTTCTGAAGACTTATGAATGCTTGATGCTTTGGCAGAATTCAAAGAGTATTTGTTTATTTAATAAATAGGCCACCTGATGCCCAAAATACAACTGATTGAAAGAGTAAAATACCAAACCAAAAACAATCAGACCATAACAAAGCAAAACCAAAAGGAGCATCCACAATCACCGTGTCCCCACAGCCTGGAAGATCTGCCAGGTCTTCAGTAATTTCGTGAGCAACATAAGAATGGCAGCCATATGAATATCTTGATGAATTTTTGGAATGGGGAAGCAGAACAGCCCATGTCACAATCACTCCAAGTGCCATACTAACACTGAAGAGCCTAAGCTTCTCTCTGGTTCCTGGGAGAGCTCCAGGCAATGAAACAAGTCAGGAGACATCAGGAACGCTAATAGTTCAAGTCTCACCAGGGAGTTGTCAGTCATATCTATTGTGTGATATTGAGGGCTGATAAGAAGGCTTATTGTGTGGCCTCCAGCATGGTTTTTTAAGATAGGCAAGGCCTTGCTGTCATCTGCCCTGAAATACCCAGTCCTGAAGTCCTTAAATTCAAATAGATTTATTTCAAAGATAAAATGTAATTTAAATAGATTTGTAACAGCACCACTCCCTCAATCAAAAAGACAGGTCTTCATAAAAAAGTATTTAAATTCATGCTAGGGGCCAAGTCTTAAACACTGAAAAATGAGAAGGTTTTCGTTTCTTTTTAAAATTTTTATTGATGCTTTAAGGAAAGCATTGTGACAGAGGCATCCAGCTCCCTGTCTTTCTTCTGAATAGCCTTTGGTGAAAGGGGTTTCACTCAGTTCATGCACTCTAGTATGCCACAGTGAAAATGTTCAAATATGTATTTTTGATTGAAGTCTAAGACACTGATCATGTTATAGCTAAAGAGGACATGCTATAAACCATAACTGACTTAAGCTTTCACAGCTGTTGCTTGAAATTCTCTTAATGCCCAGTGGATTTTTCTCCTTCAAAAACTAGTAAGTGAAATATGATTGTATTTTATACTGTATGTTGGCTTTCCCTTAAGGGAATATATACAAAAGACTACTAAATATCGTAACTCCTTTTTTATTGAATGTAAGAATGTAGATTTCTTCCTTTCAAAAATAGGCTGCAGTCCTGTATGTAATTTTGTGAACATAAGCTCCATTGACTCAGCAGGATTTCCTTTGCAGTCATGTAAAGTATAGAACCACTTCTGACAATGAAAATGTATGATTTATCTAAGCTGAACCATGCCATATCATATGTGCAATGTATATTATTTTGTATTCTACATTCACCATAGCCTATACTAGTATAGTGGTTAAAGTACTGAATTGAGCACCCAAAGTAATTATTGGTCAGTCTTTTTTTCTCAGTCCAAGCAATTTCATGAAGGAGCTAGATTGGCGATAAAATTTGGAGATCCTAATTTGGAACTTTGAGGTCTTAAAAAGGCAGAATATAAATACAATCAACCAAGTGACACATTACGCATTTCTTAGTATCACTACCTTTAGGCAGATGTTCTTTTGGAAACAGCTGTATTCCCAGCACCAATTGATTTCATCAGATAATTTCATCATCACAGTTTTCATACATCTAGCCATGCCAAGATATAATTTACTCAGCCATAACTGATCAAACCATGGCAGAAAAATGATGGTTAGTGAAAACTGAAGCCTCAATTTTATTCCGTCAGATAGCTCTGACAGTTTTATTCAGTACAGATATATCTGTAGAAATATCTGTACTGGTCTTTTAAGGTATATTATCAAATAACCATATAATGTTTGCTTCCAAACCCTTATAGTATCAATCCACCTTTCTGCCCAATTGCTTTTGGTTCGTTCATTATATGTGTTCATATTACTACTATTATGCATTGCAAAAGAAAACATGTTTCATCAATTGACATCTACAAATGAGCGACTGCCAAATTATTTTTTCCAGAGAGGTACCAATAACATAACTGCAATTGCTTTGGTCCTTGCATGGAACAGATAGCAATAGTGTTTAGCATTTAGGCTTATATACTGCCCTATAGCACTTTACAGCACTCTGTGGGGTCTTTACAATGTAGAAGTATTTGCATATTGCCTCCAATTATCTGGGTCCTCATTTTACCAACCTCGGAAAGATGGAAGGCTGAGTCAACCTTGAGCCAGTCAGAATTGAACTCCAAGGTGTAGGCAGAGTTTGCCTGCAATACTGCATTTTAACCACAGCACCACCATGGCTCTTACACATTTCTCTATAAAATGAATATTTAAATATTTGAATTCTAGCGAACATAAAAATATAAGAAGCACCTTGCTGGGTCACTGAAAAGCTATACAATCAATAGCATCATGTTTCTCATGGTGGAAAATGGATGTTTATGATTCCCAAGTACTGCTAAAGACAACAGCTTTTTTCAGTTGTTCCTGCACAATAATTATAAAACATTTTCTCCAGGAGGATCTGTCCCAATCCGATCCTTGCCAGGGCTGTAATTAAGTCCGCTCACCTTGCTGCTAGTTGTTATCCTCTCTTTACTTTGAACTTTCCCAACATTCACTGAAAAATCACCTGCAGAAATCCAAAATAAATATTTTCCCATTATTTTGGGGAAAGAAAACAATATTTATTCCCTAATGTTTTCTGTGTATGTATACATCTCAATCACAAACTTATTTAAATGTCTATTTCAATTTTTTTTCTTCTCGAGACCATGGGATACCAATTTCTAGTATAATGGGGTCAAATTATTTTAGTTTTGTTGTTGTTGTTGTTGTTGTTGTTGTTGTTGTAGGGAAGATACGTCTACTTTCAGGTTCCTTTGGTTGACTTTTTCTTGAACCCTCAGTCTTATAACTTTTGTTTTTGAGACAGTTGTTATTATACCAGTTTGGCATACCAAAAGAATTCTAAAACATTTGAGGGTTTGCTCCAGTACGTATCATTCTGTTCTTGCTTATACTGAAGTTCATTTGCCATTTTTGTAAACCATCCATGTAATAAGGATGGCAGATAGAATTCAATATAATTGAGTTAAAAACCATGTAGGAGGAAACCCACAGGATAGAGCTGCCTTTGACTTGATAACTTTAAAGAAGAAACATGAATGCTTTGGCTTAGCAAAATATCAGCAACAGAGGAAAGGGGCCAGTCCTTGGTCACCCCTATTATTATAAACACCAGCTGCTCTTTTGCCTCCAGTGGCTTCTAGAGGGACCAGCTGCCCAACGGAGGCACATGGCAGAAAGTATACCACCTGTTCACCCATTTTGGAAAGGGCTGTTTCTTTTTCCTTATAGTTTGGGGACACATGGATTTGTAACAAGTGGAATTGTTATTATCCTGACTTATTCTTACAAGGCAGAGACAAGCAACATAAAGTGGAAATAAATAGGCAAGTTGTATGATTAAAAGCCCTTCATTGTGTTCTGTATCACTCGCTAGTTGTACTACTTTGGCCTACAGGTAGAAGATACTGTAGTATGTGTATATTCCCCTCTTTATATATGTTTTTTTAACCCATACACATGAAAATAAATCCACTAGAAGAAATACAAATCTAGAGTTTTTATTGATCTGCTAATTATGGATTAAAAAGAAAGGTATTTTTAAAAAAGGACAAGGGGTCACTGGAAAAATGTGAAGTCCTTTACCGATACTCTAGAACAGTTTAATTTTCTTTGTAAAATTGCTACTCTATGCATACTTCTTTTCAACTAAACCTAGCAGGATTACCTTTAGGACAGCACGGTAAATATTATGGGTGGCAAGTAAACATTCCCTATAGAAAACCCAAAAGTTTCTACAGAACCTATTTAGCCTACTTATAGAATTAGTTTGTTCTTTCTCTATTACCATATCTATAGTCTGCCTCTAATATTGTATATTACTGCATTATAATGTAAATGTGAATTGTGAACTTCACATTTTCTTTAGCTCTACTGTGTGACAGATTCATTAGAATTTCATGGAACACACAAAGAATGAATGACTAATATATTTCTGCAAATCCTAGTGTTCCTTTTTGCAAATTCCCAGCTGAGAACTATTTCAGAAGAAAAGACTAAAAGGAGGGAGAACTTCCATTTTCCATTGCAAGTTAATAAATGAAACCATCTAGATTAAAAGGCATCCATTCTCCTTGAGAAATAAAAGTTTAAAGTAGTTGTTTATTAATGTAGTTGTTTTGCTGGATCAGTCAGGTTCAGATATATGAAGAAGCTCACAGTATAATATAAATATAAAGGAACTTGCATGCTCCTTGGATTCAAAACAGCTGGCATTTCTGCATATGGAATTTCACTAACTGACATATAGCTGTATTATTCTATAACTTTCATTAATTGGCTAATCATAAAGGAAGCATGTTAACTATAGTAACCATCACTATGTTTGCATATGATCCACTGAGGTTTAACACTGGGTGGGCTGTAATGAAGCTTTAATTATTTCATTTTTGGTTAGACATTTTTAAGTTATATGAAAGTTATATAGTTGTCAGGTTTCTAATATGGCAGCTATTTTGAATTTGAAAGACCACAGAAAACTTAACATCTCATTAAACAGCCATGCAGGTAAAGGTTGGCTCCATGCACACTAATTAACGTTTGTACCAGGTATATCATGTGAACAGGGTCTGTATCACATTTCTATCAAACGTCTGGTAATAAATCTGGATTGGAAGCAGTTAATCCAAAGAGCAAGCCTGTCAAAGCTCTGGCTAGTAAAATTTATTAAGAAGAGGGTTAAATCAGGAAAAGCAATAGGAAGCTCTAATCTAAATCTCGATTATAAAAGCAATTTTCTGGTTTGTGCCACTAGTTAGCTCAATGTAGCTTCATGTATCAGCAGAGAACCTAAGCCCAAGCCTTAATGTCTTTGCTTTTGGCAAGTCATAGCTTATTTAATAAACCATGACTAAATGAGTCATGATTTGACATAATCAGTCGGAAACCAGTCAAAATGTTTATATCTCAGCATCTCGGTGTTTGCCTTTTAACTTGGGGGTACATGTTCTTCGGATATGAATCTGTAGTAAAGAGATTGTCAATCATTGCATTGATTTAAGGCTAGTTGAAGCAGTTTTTTCCTTGTGTTTTAGCCACTTTAGTATCTGAAAGCAGGAGGTATGACACTAAAAACCTAACAGGTGCTTCAGACCACTTTTGTTGCACTATTGCGGTTATTTTAAAATGCGAGTTACAGTACAGACAACGTACAGGTTGTATTAATATGTAACGCTTGATTTCCTTGGTGGTTTATTAATAGTTTCCCGTCTAATTAGTATTAATTGAATGCATCCTAAGTATAGGAAATAGGAAAATTGGAACACCAAAATGTTATGCTGTATGCACCAAAAATAGTCTTATCCATAGATTCATGGAAAGAGAAGTAACTCTATTAAATTTGCAACAGTTAAGCAGCTCCCTTTTAATATTCATCTGTGTAATTAAGCTGCTGTTCCTGGTTTTAAAAAACAGTACTATTCTATATCATGCAAAGATTCCTTCCAGTTGGCCTCAGTTCCTCTGACCTCCTTGACCCATCCACACAGTTTTTTGGCAACAATATAAAAGTGGTTTGCATTGCTTCTCTCTGGATTGTTCTTTTTTTAATTCTCAGTCTGCTCTATTACATTAGTTTTCCTTGGATGTCTAAGCAGGCCTGATCTTGTTTAACTTTCAAATCCAGAAAAGGATAGCCAGATGCTGCCACATATGGAGACATTGCATTAACAAAAGTCATATTACATTCAGCGTAATGGTCTTTTATACATTTGTCATCTATAAACTTCAGTGAATGGGTTTAACAATAAGGAGTACAAAAGTCTGAATGCAATCTATTGCAATCTTTTATTGCAATTTTCTGCAATAAAAGGATAAGAAGCCCTTTGATCAATGATGGGGTTCCAAACAAGAACTTAAAATTTCAGACCCAAAGTTCTCCATATAAATGTTTAGGACAGGGTCAGAGATTAATGCAATTAAGCTTGAAATGAAGGCATTTGCAATAACAATTTTGTAATTTCTTCATTTTAACAACACATGAGAATCCCATTACTAAAGGACATGTAAAACCCAACTCAGAATTATCACTTGCAGAAGAAAAATTGGACACAATGACTCCTGTGATTGCCATTGAGGAATATTAGGGCAATGTCTCAATATAGCCTACAAAATAAAATTAGCTGTGAACTAAAATATTTTGAGAACGTTCTTAGGAAAATTGTTTTGGTATGAAGAGATTCATATGAGTCACTTCAATCCATGTGCAATAAAGACTAAAAGCAGAGTTAATGACTTGGAAGGACTTGAAAAGATTGAATCAACTTCTTGTTGTTTTGTCTGAGTGTTTTTGTGGTCAGAATACCCTTCATTATCATATTTTCATTTTTTTTTCTAGAGAATGGCAGTTTTGCAATAGTCTCTTCCCACTCCCAGAAATATTTGTAACCCAAATTCTTCTCTTTTGACTCAATACTGCTTATACCAAACTAGGATAAAG
Source organism: Pantherophis guttatus (assembly GCF_059756535.1). Lineage (NCBI taxonomy): Eukaryota > Metazoa > Chordata > Lepidosauria > Squamata > Colubridae > Pantherophis > Pantherophis guttatus. Next base: position 87,577,327 of record NC_142064.1, on the reverse strand, counting down.
ACTGAATACTGTATGTCTATCAGTCAGATGTTCTCAATAATGACACCCACACAGAGCTAATGCCTCTCAAGGCTTCCCTTCCTATCTTATAAAGAATTCGGCTGGAGGGTAAGAAACTTTTTCCTCCTTTCATTTTAAAGTATTTCCAGATTGATCAAGATTGTTGGTTTAAAGGAGCTAAGTTTTTTATTGATCAACTTGCATTATTGTTATTATAGATATGTTGGGATTAATGCTCCTAAAACTGATAATAGATATGTGAGGCAGGATGTCCATGACGCATAATCCATTGGGAAATTTTCCTAGCAAGAGCTCTTACAATCAAACCAGATTCACTCTGATATGTCAAAGTTCAGTTCTGATTCTTCCTCAGCTCCCATTCATTTCAATTGCATCATTTAATTAAATAAATAGAAGTGCCATTGGATTGTTCATGTTCAATAGCAAAATATTCTGGGCTGGCCCAACAGTGAGGTTCAGGAATAGCCTTCCAATCTGGTGATCTTAGATTGGTTAGTCTACAACTGCAGTAACAACTGAGCTGGCAATATATGAACTTTACTAAAACATTTCTTGTAATAGCTGGGGGGAACCCAATTAAAAATAAAGTTGTCCCTTAAGACATAAGCATTACCTTATATTGTATACTAATTCCTGTTTTCTCTGTCCCATTTGTGGTTTTCAAAATAATCTATGATCTATCTATCTATCTATCTATCTATCTATCTATCATCTATCTATCATCTATCTATCTATCTATCTATCTATCTATCTATCTATCTATCTATCTATCACAGTTCTAGGCTGCATAAACAGAGGGGTAGAATCAAGATCATGTGAAAATACCACTTTATAATGTCTTGGTAAGGCCACACTTGGAATACTGCATCCAGTTTTGGTCACCACGATGTAAAAAAGATATTGAGACTCTAGAAAGAGTGCAGAGAAGATGATTATGGGACTGGAGGTTAAAACATATGAAGAATGGCTGCAGGAGCTGGGTATGTCTAGTTTAATGAAAACAAAGACTAGGGGTGACCTGATAGCAGTGTTCCAATATCTCAGGGGCTGTCACAAAGAAGAGGGAGTCAAGCTATTCTCCAAAGCACCTGAGGGCAGGACAAGAAGCAATGGGTGGAAACTAATCAAGGAGAGAAACAACCTAGAACTAAGGAGGAATTTCCTGACATTTAGAACAATTAATCAGTGGAACAACTTGCCTCCAGAAGTTGTGAATGCTCCAACACTGGAAATTTTTAAGAAGATATTGGATAACCATTTGTTTGAAGTGGTATAAGGTTTCCTGCCTAAGCAGGGGGTTAGACTAGATGACCTCCAAAATCCCTTCCAACTCTGTTATTCTGTTCTTTCTTTCTTTCTTTCTTTCTTTCTTTCTTTCTTTCTCTTTCCTTTCTTTCTATTGTCTATCATCTATATCTATTGTCTATCTATTGTCTGTTGTCTGTCTATCTATCTATCTATCTCTCATCTCACAATCAGGAGGTTGTGAGTTCGATCCTAGGTAGAGGCAGATGTAGGGTCTCCTGCTTGGGCAGGGGGTTGGACTCAATGACCTGCAAGGTCCCTTCCAACTCTGTTAATCTGTTAAATCATCTATCTATCTATCTATCTATCTATCTATCTATCTATCTATCTATCTATCTTGCTTCAAAAGACAAAACTTAAACACGAAATTGTAGCTGAATAGTCCTACATAATATAGCTTTTTCCAAACTGGAGATTTCCAAAGGCTTTGAAATGCAACTTCTGTCATCCTATGCCAGGGTGCTGAGGAGGCTGGGAATGATGGGATTTCCCTACATTTCTTGTGGGCAGAAGGTGAACCCATATGTTTCCTTGAAAACACTTCCCAGTATTTATTAGGGTGACCTCTCTCCCCAGAAGAAAGGTGCGCGCGCTGTTTAACAATCCCGTCAGCTAAATCCCATCGAGTCAAAGGAACCAGTCAATGGGGCTAGGATGAAACCTGGGCCACCAAGGGCCCTTTTTTTGTGCCCGTTCCCCTACTAGGGCGGGCCAAGCAGCCGCTCTTTTAGCGGCTCTGGAATGGATGTTGAGGTAACCCGAAGAGGCAGCCTCTTTTCAACTCCCCCGCCCCCTTTTTAAACGCGTCCTGCCGGGCGGCGACAGGGACGCGGACAGCAAAAGCGGCGCCCCGTTCCTCGCCGCTCTTTTATTTTGTATTCAATCGGCAGCAAGAGGCGCGAGCCTTCTGGGGCGGCAGGAAAAGGAGCCGAGGAGCGGCAGCAACGTCGCAAGCGAGCCGAAAAGGGGGGGGAAAAAAGAAAAGCCAAAAAAATTAAAATTAAAATAAAAGCAAGCTTTCCAGCCGGCTTTCGGTGTGGCGCGTCAATCCCGACCCACCGCCTCCTTCCCCTCGCAGACAGGGGTGAACTGCCGCGCTGCACCACCACTTCCCAAAACAGATTTCCAGACTTGGAAGCAGCCCGCCACGAAAGGAGGAGGAGAAGGAGGAGGAGGAGGAGGAGGAGGAGGAAGCGAAGGCGAGCGCCGGCTGCTCCTGCTGCTGTTTCGCGCTCTCCGCCCCCTTCCCGCGCCTTGACGCAGAGCTAGAGAGAGCGGAGAAAGGAACCGCGCCGTCCGGCTGAGAACCCAAAGGGGAAAGCGGGAGAGTGGCGGCGGCTGGAGAAACCAAAGGCGGAGACCGAGGTAGCTAATCTTCTCCCCCTCCCCTCACACACACACACTTCCACTCCCCCCCTCCCCTTCCTTACTCCAACCTTGGCGCCAAGGGCACCGTTTCTCTCTTCCTTTATAGGGCGGGCTATAGTTGCGGGGCGAGAGGGGGCGTTTGTCCCGCACCGTTGCCCCCATTTTCTAATGCGGGGCGGCGGCAGGCGCTGTTCGTGTGTGTGTGTGTGTGTGTGTGTGTGTGTCGCGGGTGCGAGAGCGCTGCTTTGCCGAGAAAGAAAGAGAGGGAAGCCGCCGCTGGGGGATAGTGGTGGTGGGGGGAAGCAGAGGGCTGTTCTCCCACATCTGCTTTTTATGGCCGTCCTTTCCCTCCTTCCTTCGCAGCTTTACGTCAAAAGGAAAAGCGTTTCGGAGTGGGCTTCTTTTCTTGGGGGTGGGGTGTGGGGACCTGCTCGAGGCGTGTTTCGGAGTGCCTCGAAGAAGGGGGTGTTTTATCCGCCGGTCCCGATTGGAAGCGCGCCGCAGGATCTTTTCCCTGCCCGGTTGTGTGCCCAGCCTGTCTGATTATAACGTGTGTATTTGAATGCGGTCGTTCTGTGTAGACCTACTCGGAAGGAACTCCCTCCGCTTTCGGGTCCAGTCAGTGGGACTGATTTCCGAGGAATTGTGTGGAGGGTTGTAGCTTAAAAAACAAAACAAGGCTGGCTTTGCGTGCCCAAGAATCCAAGACGCTTTGCTTGGAATAATCGCCATCCAAAAAAAAAAAAAAAAAAATGCATGGCCCTAAGCTTTGCCTGTGATAAGGAGAGTAAAGGGGCCATGTTACTTGACTGGATGATGTAAAGGTAAATGGAATACAAAACGGCAAACCGGTATAAATATTAGGAACAGGCTCTCTCCCTCCTACCCCGCGTTAACCTTGAATGCCTGCAAAAGTGGCTTTAAACTGCGTGTGGGAGCCTTCTAGTGGGCTTTTTGCGGAGGATTTAGGCTCAGATGTGGGGTGAGGAGATCGGTAGAGATAATTCGGTGTTAGATGGGAGTGTAAAGCTGTGAATCAAACAAGTGTAAAGATGTGGCTAATCCACTGTATTAGTAATACAGCCTTTTCCAGTAAATGCGGATTTGCCTAGTTCATACAGAATGGCCCATAATGGAAGGCTGTGTGTATGTGTGTGTTTTGGAGTCTTAGGCAGGTGAGCGAATGGTAGAATTTTGATATGAGAAGCAAAGAGCGAAAATTGAATTGGTCTTCAGCCTTAGACTTTGGAAGAGAGAACGCTGCAGGAATATCAAAAGAGTTGTAAGCGCAATAGGTCATCTCTCTGCATGTGAAGGAGAAAGCGAAATGAAGGACAGAAACAGAAAGAAGGAACCATTTCCTTCTGATATTTGAACCGATACTAGTATATTTGGGTGAGAAAATATGAATAAATTCATAATAAGTTATGCAGGGATTAAAATGGAAAGGTGTTATTAAACATTGGAAAGTTATTTTTCCAGGGTTTTTTATCTTGCATGGTTACATGGTTTTCATTTCTTAACATCATCATTTCTTATTTCTTTTCTTTAAGCAAAATATAACACACAACCTCTGTTCTTCCAATACAACCCTGTTAAATATTGTTAACAGGGTTCAAATTGTTAAGAAAGTCAGTTTTCCTTTTATATTCATTTCAAAAAGATAGAAAAAATTGCAGGTGAGACTTGTTACATATGGGTACCTGCATCCTACATTGAGGGTAATTCTTGAGAATGGAGAAGCAGAAGATACATTACATCTTCTCTTCTCAGGTTTTGCGTTTTAGAAATTGTCTTTTTCCCCAAACAGTATTTTCCATACGCAAATATTTCAAACCCTTAGAAGGGGGGAACCAATAGGAAGGTCATCTGAAGCCTAGAAATGGGAGAGAGAAAGGGAGAAAGATAATGGATGTACCCAATTTTTTACTCTGAACCATTGCTTCATTAAGGAAACAAACAGGGCTTTCGTTTCACAGCATAGTTATCAAGCCTTTTTCTCAATATGTTTTGTTCTTGGGTTTTAGAAAGTATATTAACTGCCGACCAAATGGGAAGCCTCACAGATATCTCCAAATTCTATTGTTTGAATGCATATCTGGCAAATCCAAAAGTGATTTTATTATAACTTTCATATATTTCTGTACAACAAACTCTACCAGACTTTGAAAATTCTTGTTGCTAACGAATTCAGATGAAAAAATGTAAAGCTTTTCATTTTTGCTTTGTTGCCATTGAATTCTGCCATGTAATATGTGTACTTCTTACTGGTGGTCCTTGACTTAGAACCATTCATTTAGCGACTGTTCGAAGTTGCAACAACACTGAAAAAAGTGACTGGTCCTTTCACTTACCACCATCACAGCATCTCCATAGTCACATGATCAAAATTTGGATATTAAGCAACCACCATGTGTTTATCATGGTTGCAGCATCCTAGGGTCAGGTGGACACAGTTTTGTGACCACCTCAGCCAGCTTCCAAAAAGCAAATTCAATGAGGAAGCCCAGATTTGCTTTAAATGAGTGTGTGATTCACTTAATAACCAAGGCAAAAAAAAGTCGCAAAATTGGGCACAACTCACTTAACAATCGCCTTGCTTAGCAATGAAAATTCTGACCCTATTTGTTGGGTCAGTAAATCGAGAATTATCTGTAAACCTCTTCAGGTCACATATGTGGGTAGAGTATTGTAAGTGTAATAATTCACAAAAATCAAAAGTGTCAACTTTGTAACCTCAGGGAATTGAGTTAAGAAATTTAAATAGGTGCTTAAATTTTGCGGTATGAGTGTTGGAGAGAGCAAAATATATTCACAGTGGTCATGCGCTGATATCTGACTGGCATTGTATACAAACAATTTCTAAATGAGTTGTAGATGCTTTTTTTAAAAGATACTCCCTATCAGAACAAGATACCAAGGGTGTCAGTGGTTTTTTTAATGATACACTTAATTGAATAATTGTACTTCCAGAAGTTTAGGCAGAAATGGCTTCATAGTGAGAAGGGAATGAATGGATATATAAAAGATTGTTCAATGGTAGGATAAGAGATTGTTGCTTCTATATTGGAAAATTTGTTTAGCGTTTGACATTGTGATACAATACAATCAGGACTCTAGCATTATCTCAGTGCTTGGTCATATGGGTTGGTATTCATCCCTGGTGAATGTTCTACAGAGGCTTTTCTGTGCTGTTTATTTCACTTTCACACTGTATTGTACTGACTATACAATGCTAATTCTACAGAAGCATTTGCTTTGTTGCTCAGCGAATCTGTTTGGGGGCAGCAGCATAGTCTTCAAAATGTTAAATTGGTCTCGTAAAACTAAATTGCTGCTGCATTGATGATGTCATTCTATAACATACCCTGAAAGCAAGTCAGCGTATTATTATTTTTTGCACTTTCTCAGGATTTTACTGAATTTTGATATTCAGAAAAATAGTATATACTTAGGACAATATTTTATGAGAGTAGTTAGGATGCCTTTAGCCAAAGAAAGAAAAAAATTGAGAAAACAGCACAGTTTACCATAAATGTGTCCTTTCTTTCAACACTCTTAGATTTTTCACATTCCTTATTATAAATAAGAAGCTGTTATTATTTTCGGAGACATGAATAAATTATTTATGTAATAAACCTGACAGGCAATTTACTACTTGCACTCAAAGTTATCAAACTGGGTGTTAACTGTACTGTTGAGGCTGTAGAGAGAATTAAACTTCAGGAGGTTATCCTGCTTATTTTATCCTGAAAAAAATATTATTTATTTCATTATTATTTATTTAGGATTCTTTTCTAGGCTGCTCGATTCAAAAAAAAAATACTGGGCTGGTTACAGTATTTAAAATATAGTTTTAAAAATGTGATTAGTAAACCATAACAAACCTAAATCTTATTGAAAACATTACTTTGTTTTTATTTATAATGTATTTTTTTTAAAAAAAGCAGAAGTTGCAATAAAATGTAATGCATGGGACAAATACTATAAACCTCTATCTATCTATCTATCTATCTATCTATCTATCTATCTATCTATCTATCTATTTAATTTATTCACCATCCATCTCACCTGAGTGAAACTGTGTACCTTACAACAAAAAACATACAGTGGTGTATAAAACATAATTCATAATTTAAAAAGAGAGTTTAAAACAGAATTAAAGCAAAGTTAAAAATTAACACATTAGAGGCTAAAGAAGTGGAGGGAGCACCCTCAAGCCACCAATCATCCCCAGGATTGCATTTCACTCCTAGACCCGCATGCCATTGGAAGGCCAGAAGAGGGGGGGCCTACCACATCTCTGGGGGTATGATGTTACAAAGGGGCAGGGGCAATGTCAGAGAAAGCTCTTCCTAGATTATGCCGGTCAAAATTCTTTAACTGGTGGGATCCACAGCATACCCCCCCTTCTTGGCTGGGTGGGATGGATTGATGTAATTGGGAGAAGACAGTTCCTTAGGTAACCTGCTCCCGTGCCAGGAAGGATAATGATTTTAAAAGCCTGTTTGAATGAAAATGGCTTCATGTGACTCTCTGAAACATTGATATTGGAAAAATTGAAAGGGAACAGGTAAGGCAATCCTCTTCTACTTTAGTAGCTACTTTTGCTTAAGTGGTAATGGGAAAACCC